>NW_027397071.1:11200037-11347452 GCF_003265705.2 Callorhinus ursinus | reverse complement strand
GGAAGGAAGGAAGCAAGCAAGCAAGCAAGCAGAATGGCATTGAGTTGGGGAAGTTAGAAGACAATAGAGCAACGCCTTAAAATCCAAGATGCAAAATAATTTCTCACCTAGATTTCTATACCCAGGCAAGTGAAGATAATCACCTTGATTCTACTCAAGAGACAAAGTTTACCTAGTGAGAATAACTTGTTTTTAAATGGAGATGTAATGAATAGACAATGCAGTTGGTGGATATCCAACTTCTCGATGACTTGAGAATCACATGTCATCATTCAGCATCATTTTCTCTAAACAGTGTAGTATTTCCAAAATTGAAGTTTCCATTTCTGATCTACTTGACCATTTTGTCCCCTAGCAGAAAGCATTTCCCATGAAATGTCTGTTTAGTGTGAATAAGCTAAGTTGCTCAAGAAAAAGAAAAAAAGTAATTTAAAAATTTTACTATGAAACATCTTTATTTGTTCCTATCTTCAAGACTCTTCCCTTATCCAAACACCTTTTTTTTTTATCATTAGGAACAATACTATTCTAAATCATATTTTCAATAGAATTTTACATATCTACAAGGGTGCATCTTAAAACAAAGTGTTTTAAAACTAATCTCCTGTGCCCTGAATGGTTCCCAGGTATCTTATACGTTTATTTCATAAAATCCATGTAGTTTGTGGCATTAGTATTTATCTCTAAAATCATTACCCTTATAACTATTATGCCTAGTTATGAGCAAAATGCTAAAAGAAAAGAGAAGGAAGCTAATCACCACACTCCTGTGATTTTATCAGCTCCTGGTGTTGTTCTCTTTGATTATCCATGCTATCAGCTCTATTCTCCAAATTTAATTCCTGTCAGGATCATGATTTTTAATTCCATGTGGTTCTGACCTCAAATTCATCTTAAACTAAGTAAAAATGTAGCAAAGCTTCCCAGTTCTATCAAAGCCTGCTATAATTTCTTTAGTAAGCTCAGGGAGGTCAGAGAAAGCGGGTAATAGCTACTGAGGGCAGACGTGATGGTTGCAGAGAGCAAGAGGACTGATGGGAAGAGTTCCATATTTTGGACAGTGTTGTCCTATAACAACTGGGCATTTTCTATGCTTTGGTTATATAATAGAAAATAATACTTTATTTTTTAAAATTTTAAAAAATTTAAATTTAAAAATTTTTAAAGATTTTATTTATTTATTTGTCAGAGAGAGAGAGAAAGAGCGCACAGGAAGGGGTGCAGCAGGCAGAGGGAGAGGGAGAAGCAAATTCCCCACTGAACAAGGAGCCCGATGCCGGACTTGATCCCCGGACCCTGGAATCATGACCTGAGCCAAAGGCAGATGCTTAAACCAACTGAGCCACCCAGGCACCCCAAGAACGCTTAAAAAATATCAGCTCAGGTGTTCTATCAACACCTGCAAACTGAACTAGTACTATATACTCTCAGAATATCTCCCTTATATACATATACTGATATCTAATTTGTATGCATATATACTTCATATCCAGAAAATAAAACAGATGCAGTCATTTTAAAAGGAGCCAAACATAAAATTCAGGGAAACAAATAAGTAAATAAGCCCACGTTTTGTACTTTGAGAGTCAATATGGTAATGTACAGATGGCATAACTTGGAATCCTGGTTCCAGTACTTACTACTTGCATGGCCTTAACCTTTGTTTGCTCATCTGTAAAGATAATAACAACCTTCCTCATAGAGATGTTGGAAAACAAAATGAAATAAAACATGTAAAATACTAGGCACATAGTAAGTGCTTGGTATATATTAGTTATTACCATATGATGATGATAACTATCCTGGATCCTAAATAGATTTTTTCCAGTTGAAGATATCACTTTCCCTTAAACTCATCATGTCTAAAAAGTAATAATCACTACCCCCTTTGCTTCCTTGTTTCTATTAGTGGTAATGCTAGCCTCTAAGTGGTAAATGGGCTCCATGTAGACCCAAAATGTTAGACATGGATACATCTTGCTCCTCTCATATTACAGTTTAGGATCTACTATCCTTCCTGGGCTAATTTTTAGTTTTAGACAACATAATCATATATTTTTTTTCTCTGTTTCATGAAATTTACTCTTCCAAAATATAAGATACATATTTGCCTATGTCCCATTCCTTTCTGTGGCTGTTATAAACTTTGAATTTACAGTCAAGTGCATGCATACACACACACACACACACACACACACACACACACACACACACACTGAAGAAGTTATGGAAAGGTCAGCGATATATAAGTTCATTACGGTCGTATTTGAAAACAAATTTAGCCAGGATAAATAGAAATGGAAGGTGGTTTACTATCCCCACATTTAAGGCACCCTGGAGCTAAGGTTATGGTATTTCAACTTAGCGACATAAACATTTTTAATACTTACCAGGGTTGGCAAGAATAATCTACTGGTTTGGGCACCTAGGATATAAAAAGCCAAAAAATAGATTAAGTTTACTTAAGGAAAGCTTTTAGGAATCAACCATTAATTCAGTTTAGCTGACTTGGCTCTATAAAACCCTAAATAGCACAGTCCTGGAACTATCCATTGGCAATTTTATACAGAGTGAATCATAGCGTATGTCAGATAAGTAGAAAATAATTCATTTCACTTTAATTCATTCTTTCATTCATTTTACCACCACTGTACCTCCAAGAGGAGAGATAACAGGAAAAATATGGATTGGAAGCTTTTGGTATTTATTATCAAGGCAGTTTAATCCTATCACAGAAAATTAAAATGAAAATGTTAGGAAAACCAAATAGCACTTTGCTTTCCCAGAAAACAGGCAAAACAAACAATATATACTGGCTACAGACTCTTATTTTGTATCACAAATTCTAGCCTCTGATTTTGAAGTCTACCAACTGGCAAACTTTTTATTGATGAAAAGTCATGGGAAATATTCATTTTTCCCTTTTCTCCTATGGAGCTTTGCAAAAGAGAAAAATGTTACATTTGCTATGCAAATAAAGAAAGAAGAAGAAGAAAACTTCTAGTTGCTGATTATAACTAGAAGATGGACAAAGCCAAAGAAGGTACACTAATAGTCCAAGAATAACCAAATACATACTATTAGAGGGGAACAAAGTTTATAAATTCCTAAGAAAAGACAAGGAGTACGGATAGTTTGTTTTGTATTTAGAAATTTTTCATGAATCTCTGTTACCCTTAATTTGTAATAGAGCTCTGATCAATGTAAATATATCTCTTAGCTCTGTCAGTTTTCATAATGGGCTGTTACTATTTTGACCTTCCAGGTTAATAGTTATATATAACAAAATTATCTTTCTGGTCAGAGCATCTCCAAAGTTATTAGTATTTAAATATTTTTATCCTATGGATCACACATTTAATTTCACCACCATGTAAAATCCTGATACACAGAAAATAATATGTAGAGCACATTACACCCATTCAAATCCTGCAAATATTTTCTTATACCATTTTGTTTTCACAAATAGTAATCAATCTTCAATGATTTCTCTTTAGAAAATATACATGGCTTCTGAAATCTGATGGAAAAATATTTCCTCCTTCCCTCTCCCTCTTCGTATTCTCTAAATGCAGGCTTAAATCCACCCTTCTCCCTACAGAGCCAAAACAAAAAAAGCAAACACAACACAACAAAACAAAGATGGGACAGAGAAGGAACAAGAACTTCAACATATTCTATGGATTCCTTTGGCTTGGGAAAGCTGAAGATCCACAAAAATGAAGGGTGACAGAACATTCTAAAGCAGAACCAAAATCCCAGTTTGTTTCAGCCCGATGTCCTTTTAGAGCTTTCTCACTCTTTGGTGAATATATTCTGATGTGTCAAGTACCAGGACTATCTTCTCAGCACTGATCCCTATACTGAGGGTGGGATCTTATCTTTCTCCATCTGTCATGGGCCCTCCCCACTTCTTTTTTGGGCCCTTATATAACAAAATAGATACTTTTCTTCTGGATACTTTCCTATCTTTGAATATATTCTCAACTTTGATCATTTCTCCCTAATGCCTTTTTCTACCTTCATCACAGGCTGTTTACATTGTTAAACTTTGGCTGTACTCATATAGTTTTAAAAAATATTTTACTGGGTATAGAGCATGCATGGAAAATAATATATATAAGATATGTGCTTCTTCCTGAAGTACATCTTATACGAGTTAGAGGGAACAGTTAGAGGTAAGTTTGCGGTGTTTGTTTGGCTAGAAGTGTCATTACTTCATCCCTACAGAGGAAAGATAGATTTGTAAGTTGACTAATTTCCTTTCAAAGCTTTGAACATATCATTCTTATTGCTTGAAATATTAAAGCTTCACACTATGGAATCTCCATTTGGTTCTTTTTAATAGTTACTATTTCTCTGTTGAAGTTTCCTGTGCATTCATTATGAATATACTTTCCTTTATGTCCTTGAGCATAGCTATAATAGCTACTTTAAAAATCTTTCCCTGCTTATTACATCATTTGGGACCTCTCAGGGTTGTTCTCCTTTGATTGCTTTTTCTTTTAAGAATAGTTTGTGTTTTCCTCCTTCTTTACATATTGAGTAGTTTTGGATAGTATCTTGGACAATTTGAATAATATGCTGTAGAAGTAGAAGCTCTGAATTCTGTGATGCTTCTAGAAAGAGTGTGATTTTTCTTAAAGTAGGCAGTTAACTTGGTGGAACTCCAACTGCAAACTATCTCCCCTATGGGGAGAGGCAGATGAATTCTCAGTTTCGTTCTTTGAGCCTAAACTGAGCCACTTTGGGACAAAGTCTACACCATGCAGCCAAACTTGAGGCAAAGTTTATACACAGAACTTGAGGTTCCTCCCTCTCTGACACCTTCCTTTCTAAGATTTCCTGCCTCCCTTTCCACTTTGTGTTTCCTTCCAACTCCACATTCTGCTTCTTCAAGCTAGTGACACTGTGAAGTTTCTATCTGAACTTTAGCTACCCTGCATGGTGCAGCCCAGTATCTGTCCTCAATCCAGCCACAAAACCAGGAAACTAACCTAGCGTCATCCCCTTTTACCCAGTGTCAACTCTTCTCTTAGCCAGTGCCTTCAGATTGTTTTTGTTATTGCCTTAATATCTCGCCCAGAGCTTGTAGTTGTTTTCTGTGGGAAGCTTGATCCAATAGGGGCTACTTGACAACTACCAGAAGTGAAAACTTTTGTTGCCTCCATTATTGCTGTTGTTAGCTATGAGTCAAATCATCAACTCTTTATAGGTAATCCGTATTCTCCTTAAGGTCGGTTTTAATATTTTCTCCTTGTTTTTAATGTTCTGCCATTGAAATGAACTAAAATGTGTGTGGGTGTTGATTAATTTCATATACTCTTCTTGACTCTTCAGATTAGTTTTACCATAAGTTCCAGAAAATTCTCTGCCATTATTTATTTGAAAATTGCTTTTCCACACTATCTCTATTCTCTCCTTCAATAACATGCATTTGAACTTTATCACTCCATTCTCTGTTAGACTTCCATTTCCTAATCTCTCTGGACTACTCACTGAGAAGTTTCTTCAGATTTGTCTACCAATTTTCTACCCAACTGTGTCTAATATGTCATTTAATGCTTCCATTAAGGTTTTCACTTCACTTATTCTGCCTGATGCTTTGTGAAATATATCCAAGAAATTTGGAGAGTGGCTTGTTCTCTTCTTAGACTTTTATTCTTTTTTATTTCTTCAACCATATTAGATATAAAAATTTGACCTCGGTACCTGATAATTACAATATCTGCTGTCTTTGTGTATCTAATTTTGAATTTTATTTTTTCTGCTGAACTTTGCTTAAGATGGTTTGTTTAATCCTGAATGTGATGATCCCATATTGTGAACTGATACTCCCTAGGACTTTATCTGTAGAAAGCCTTTAAGGACTGTGTGCAATGAGGCTCCAATCCAGAGACAATCTGTATTTGTACTGGAAACACAATCAATGTGGAATCATTTTAAACTGTTTCTAGCTTAGAATTATTTCAGTCACAGAGCTGGTATGAATTTCAGCCCCACGCCTGGGCGGTTTTTGGATCTAAAGTTAGGAATTCTTATGGGAGACTGCTTTTTTTTTTTCTTCCCAACCCAGATCCAAGATGAAGATAGACATATCTTCTGTGGAACTGTTTTCTTCTTGCTCACCCACTGAGGACTTCGGGAATCACAAAGCGTTACCCAAGTTTGCACTGTGCTGTAGCTCCAGGCTTTGTCCCCAGTTACCATATTACCAGGAACGAAATGGTCTCATTTATATTCCTCTTGCATTTTCCACAGTTCTAACTTTCTATCTGTATACCTCAGAACTTTTGAAGAGACTGGCACAGCATATACCGGAGAATAGCCTTTGAGCTCAGAATGGAATATTCCGTACTACTCATGGACCCCTGATAAACAGTATGTCCCAGGGTCAAAAGATACCATCTTCCAAACTCCTTCAACACATCCTCCCCGCCAATCTCTCCACCTACTTAACTTTTCCTAAACCAACAAATGAATCTATAATTTTATTAAGCACCAAAATTTTAATAACTATTTATTAACTTTGCACTATAAAACAATCATATTTAGTATTCCTACCCATAATTATTTTTAAATCCTTTAACTCCTTACCAGCTTAAAATTCTGAACATGTTTTTCCTTCTAGTAACTGAGTCACCAAATATCATTCACTATAAGCTGATATAATTAGTATCTACTATTGTTAATTACGTAGGTTCAGCTAGGAACTTTCGCTTGCTTTTTCACCCCTTTGTTCATTCACACAACAAAGTGTATCAAATACCTGCCATGTGCCAGAATTTTCCTAAAATAAAACTTCAAGAGTGCTCGCTTCGGCAGCACATATACTAAAAAACTTCAAGAGGCTGTAAAAAGATAACAGAACTTGATATATGAAATGTTTAATATTCTTGATTTGATGTCTTTTGTTTCCCACACATCTTAATATTAGAATGTATAATCTCCTGCTTCCTGCCTACATATAAATATCATTGTTTTAAGCACAGGAAGCTTGAATCTTGTTCATACAAATAACAGAAAACTAACTAAAAATTCATTTTGCTTACATAATTAGAGTGGTATCAAAGTTCAACAATTTTCTAAGATTATTAGATAAGAACATGTGACATTAGATCACAGAACCAATAAAGAGCAAATTCTTTTTGATTCCCTTTGCTTTTGAAATTAATGAAGCTGGGATGTGTACAGTAAATTAATCTACAGACAACGTTCTGAAATCAAGGACGGCAGGCATTTATAATATTAAAAAGGATGTCCAGTTTGTAAATCTAGGAAGGACTGAAATATAGCAAGCAAGATAATTTAAGGAGTTTTTTTTTTTTTTTAACCATCAACTCCATTATATTAGTAAAGGAATTTCATTTACTTCAAATCAAAGAACTTCAAAAGTTTCATAGAAAAATCAACCCTAAACATCAACTTACGAAAAAATGTCACCTTAAACAGAAATTTATAAATCTAATAAAACACCAGAAAGCACATTTTATGTTATATTCATCCATAATAATGTTTGAGTAAATGCTCATTCATTCTCCTTGTATCTATCTAATGTGTTTGATGTTTTCAGAAAATGCCATTACGACATTAAATAAACAGTAACGATAAACTAAAGCCCAGAAAAATGTATTTAGAGATTTGATTGAAGATTTTGTGGACTTCATGCTATTATGCTTTCAAACACACTAGTGGAAGCATAACATCTCTCTATAACCCAAAATGACTAGGAATAGATTAGAGCCTACCATTCTCACCTTCATTGGAAAAGGGGAAAATGCATCTAATCTACAGCTTTGATTTATTCCTTCTAACACCGTGTAGACAATTTATTTTTGTAAATGTACCTACTAAGTTGGATTTTGTCCTTGCATATGTCAATTAAAAAAATATTTTCTGACAATGGAATCATGAGGATTTTAGAACTGTAATAACATTGACCATATATTCAAACTTGAAATAATATGATCCCCCCAGAAAATATTAATAAAATTATTGAGTGACAAGACCATATCCTATATACATTCTTACACAATTAATTACAGCATCAAAACCAGGAAAAAATGGAAAGAAAATACTCATACTTACACATGGGCAAGGCTTGACAGCATCACTTGGAAAAAATCCAACCTCTCCAGATGCTAAATTTCTACCCTAAATTAGGGAGAAAAATACCAGTTTTGAGAACCCATTTACCACAAATGATAATCTCATAATGCTGTGTACATGGTGTTGTTTTTGAGGATTCCACAGAATTACATGTTTTGTCCAGTCCTAAGCATTAACTTACTATGGCTCAGGAAAGAAGGCAGAAGCAAAGAGGTTTTAAAATTATTAAACTTTACGTGTTGTTTCAGATGATAATTATAAAATAAGAATTCAAGTTTGACTTCCCAAACTACCATTCAATCTTGTTAACTTTACATCCCTCAATCCAATATAGACATAATAGCATATTTGATCTATTTTATATTCACTAATACAAGTAGATACATTGGTTTTGTGCAGGCTCACAATTAGAAATGTGATTTAGATGGTTAGTATTAGTATCTTTAACAGAAATCATAAAAACATTCCTCCAACAAGACAGGAGACATTTCAAGACTTGTGGAAATGGAAAACAACATGATATGATGTTTTAGGTGGTTTTCAGATTTAGGAGAAAGGTACTGATCAAGAGAAGACGACAGATAAGATGTTGGAGGAAAGTATTATAAGTTAAAATGACATTGCAAATGAGAAGAGGGGGAAGAAATTAGCAGAATAAGGAAAACCTAAACACCAAATGGACAAAAAAATACTTAAGAATTTACTCTTGGAGACCTTTGATCAAATTCTTTAAAAAAAAACCAATGTAAATTGGTACAGCCACTGTGGAAAATAGTATTGAGGTTCCTCAAAAGATTAAAAAATACAAGTAACATGTGATCCAGTTATTCCACTACTGGTATTTATGCAAAGAAAACAAAAACACTAATTCGAAAAGATACATGCACCCCTATGTTTATTGCAGTGTTATTTTACAATAGCCAAGATATGGAAGCAACCCAAGTGTCCACTAATAGATGAATGGATAAAGAAGATGTGGTGTATGCATACAATGAAATGTTACTCAGGCATAAAAATGGATGAGATCTTGCCATCTGTGACAGCATGGATGGGTCTAGAGGGTATTATGCTAAATGAAATAAGTCACACAGAGAGAGACAAATACCATATGATTTCACTTTCATGCAGAATCTAAAAAACAAATAAAAAAAAACAAACAAACAGAAAGCAGAAACAGACCCATAAATACAGAGAACTGGTCATTCCCAGAAGGAAGAGAGCTGGGGGGATGGAATAAAAGGGGTGACAGGGAGTGGGAGATACAAGCTTCCAGTTATGGAATGAATAAGTCAGCAGAATAAAAGGTAGAGCAGAGGGAATATAGTCAATGGTATTATAATAGTGTTATCTGGTGACAGATGCTAGCTACACTTGTGGTGAGCAGAGCAAAACATACAGACCTGTCAAATCACTCTACTGCACACCTGAAACAGTGTAACATTCTGTTTTACTTCACACACACACACAAAATCTCAAGACACTAACCCTGCAATTGTTTCCCTTTTGCAGAAAGACAAACTATACTCAAAACACACTGCAACAATCAGAACATGTAATTAAAAAGTTCTTATGAGATGACTTCTTGTTGTCTAAAAATTGGGCTTATTTTTGCTATTTAACAATTCCTTCCTCTCAGTAGCTAAGACGAGTAAATAGCATTATGACTGGATATTACATGCTCACTTTTTTTTGAAAAAGAAAAGTAACCAAAAAAAAAAAAAAAGATCAGCAAATATTTCTCTCTTCAAACAGTAGCCTTTTGTGCCCATGGCGCTTGGCTATGAGTTTGTGGAGAAAGTTTTATAAAGCGGAATCCAGAATTAAAGGGTGAGGAGGAGGAAGAAGAGAAGAAAAAAAAGGGGGAAGAGGCGAGAGGGGCATGGGAGGGGAGGTGTGACAGGAAAGGGGGGGAGGGTCAGAGAAGGGGAAAAAGGACAGAAAAGAGAAGAGGAAGGGTGGGTTAGGACAGAGGGAAAACAAATAACCAAGCAAAGAGAAGACGCTCATTTGGGCAAAGTTCTAAAATTGTATTGCACTTGCGTATCAGGGAAAAGGTAAATGAACAAGTGGAATATTCATTCACTTATTCAACAAATACAGTATCAGTATTAACTTGGCTAGGCACTTAGGAAAATGCAAAAATTCATAAATCATTCCTGTATCCCCCTATCTTCTCCGAGCCAAGATACATACACACGTACTTTTAATACAAGGTGGAAAGGGCTAAATACTGTTAGGTGCAGAGGAGAGGCTATGGAAATTGGAAAGATATTTTCCGTATTAGGAGTTTGCCTGAAAGCTACATGGAAGAGTGGGGGGCACATGAATATAAAATGTGTGGGATGTGAACACAGAGATGGAAATGGAGGAGAACATTCTGAAAACAAAATAAAGCCTGAGAAAGGAACTGGGGTATAAAAATACAGGTTGTGCGTAAGAAACACAGGCAGAGTCTAATAACGGCTTACACTTAGTGCACCCTCACTGTATGCTACCCACTGCTCTGAGCATTTCATAATCCTTACAGTGGTCCTCTGTAGTGGGCCCGATTATTATCCCCATTTTATAGGTGAGGAAAATGGGGCACAGAGAAGTTAAATGATCACCCCATGATCACAGAGCCAGCAGGGACATAACCAGAATTCAAATTCAGATGTTCTAACTTCAGAGCTTGATACTGCCTCTCCATGCGAGCATCGGCCTCGTAAAGGAGGACGGAGGGACGTGGAGCTAAAAGGTGGCAGGGAACCAGTTTGACTGAGACATGAATTTATCATTGGAGAGGGAGTCTCAGTGACGCAGTTATGTGCTTTAGAAGACGTAAACTGACATCAAGTGTGCAAGCTGGCCTGTAGATGGGCGTGGCTTGGCGGGTGACTATATCATTAGAGAACTGTATCATGGTAAGCAGGGAGGGGAAACCGGGGCTAGAAACATGATGGCACTAGAGTCCATGGGGCTTACCTGCAGAGTGGGTAAGGAAGAGAAGACCATGGGAGTTAAAGACTAGAGGAAAGTCAGGGATGGAGGTGATTACATAAGGCACCCAAAGAGATAATCTGGATGTAGATGGCAATTATACAGAGGGGAAACTTAAAGTCAATGGAGCAAGACTATCATGGAAGAAAATGTAGACAGAAGAAGATAGAAGACAGAGCTTACAGGAATTAGTGTAACCAGGAGGCAGGAAGGATGTACCAGAGGGAGGAGAATCACAGACTAGAGGGTGATGAGAACACAGTAGCTATAAGGTTGGAATGAAGTGTTACTCTCATTCAACTGCATATTCTCAGTGCTTTATTTATTTTCAGCATGACACTGAGGTACAAGTAAATAAGTATGATATTTGGGGACTGTATGCCTAGCCAGACCTTTGTACTGCATGCACTGCAATGCTACTCGTGTACAACATATACAGGTATGTGGGCTGGAGCCGTACACCAAAGGAGGCTCAGAAGAGGAAAAGAGAAGGGTGATTGTTTTTAAAAAGTAAAATCAGACCTCTGAGAGCACACTAAAGGAAATAAGTCTATTTTGCAGGGGAGAGGCCAGAGAGAGAGCTCTATGACTGTCTTTCAAAACTATAGTTGAAGATAAATCAACAAATTGGAAGATTACAGCTGTTCTAAGAATGGTGAACTGTCAATTCACATTCGTCAGAAAAAAGAACACATGATCTTCATCTATGGAAAGCAGAGTTTAAGAGAAGCAGTGATATTTCGTTGACAGGGCATGTTGGCCAATACAATGGCACCTATTGCCCTAAAACAAAACTGACACAGGTTCCCTCATACAGACTGATGCTTTCACTTCTTCCTCCCCCAAAGCTGGGTTTGCACATCCCTACTCTGTCATCTCTTCTATAAAAACGTCCTCACTCTCAGGTGCAGATTTAATCTCGCCCTGTCCTCCTCCGGCACCTTCCCAGACTGTTAGTAGTACACTGCCACATGGAGGTCATTATTGCTCTACATGGTCTTCTCCTTTACTAGACTGAATTCTTCGAATCTGGGACAAGGTCAGTTTTTACGAGAGAATGCCAAATGCATAGTAAGTGTTTCAGAAATGTTTGTAATTTGAGGTATTTCTCAATCTGATAGTCCCATGTCAGTGAGTAGCATGACCTTAAGTTCCTCTTAACTGAAAAGAAGAAAATATACCACACTTTGTTTTCACACAGTCAAGCACTGAGAAGCATTGAACTGCTTCTATATATGAAAACATTCTTATAGTGGCACTGCTTGACATTTTATATAAGCAAGCAGTATGCTGAAGAAGGTAATGTACAAAACAGAGAGAAAGGAGGTGAGAACACAAACAATTCAAGAGTGGGAGACACATTAATGAATTTTATAACTTCCGAAGGTGCATGGGCCGGCCCACCTTTTTTGTCATTCTTCCTTTATAGAACCAAGGGTTCCGCCTGAAAGGCATGAATGGGAACTGTAACTGTCCTGGACAGTAGAGGCAGGGGCACGGTCATATAAGAAATGTCCTAAAACTAGGGTAAACATGCAATTTTCTGTCCAAACCAGGATCTTTTGAGAGGGAAGGGTAGTGATTAATAACTATGCCAGGACAACAGGTATAAATTGGGACTGTGAGGGGTAAACCGGGATGTATGGTCACTGTATCAAAAACCATTTTGTTCTTTTCCCCTGCATTTCAAGAACACTACTGGAGTTTTCTCAGGGGAGGGAAATTTTCACTGAACAGACTACCAAGGTCATCCTGAATTGTTTTTTCCTTAATAAAATGCCTTAGCAGTGCAGGTTACATTTCTTTAATGGTCTTAGGCATCCCTTAGATGACAAAGAGGTGAGAGATAACATATCTTAACAGATGAATAAAACTGCATTTCCTCACTAATTCCTATGAGATGTCAGTTTTAGCTGTGGGGGGAATATGCACGGTATTCAATGATTTTCCACTTATTAAGGTAATAAGCATCCTACAACATTTGGAAGATTAAAAAACAAAGTAATGTGTAGGAGGAGTGTCTTTGCTTCCCTGGTGGAAGTGTGCGGGATGTACATTGATAATTCCTTAATGCTAATGGGTGGAGCACCTGTCAATCCCCTACGCGTGGCCGGAACAGCAGACTATAGCTAGGAAATAAGCCATTTGCAAAGCCAATGACTTTGTGCACTTTATGTGATGATCCATCTATAAAATTTTTACTAACTTTGATGAGAGGCATGCAGCTGAATTTTCTTCTTTGCATTCCTGAGTGGGCATTGTATTCTGGGCCAGATAATCAACGTGTCGTTCCTTTTATGCCCCTTGCAAATGCCAGAGATAGGAAATCTTCTTTGTTAGTTATCCCCCGTCTAATATTTGTTCTTGTGAGTCCCTTAACATCTTCAAGGTCAATTTGAAAACATTCCTCTTTCATAGTTACATGTCATCTGATGTACCATACAGTACTATCTTTATGTGCATTTATTCTGCAGGGCATTCTCTATATTATGTGAGGAGACTTTTGTAAATCTAACAGTACAGGCTGATTCATTCTTATGAAACTATTTTCTTTGGAAAGTTTCTGAGAAAATAAATTATGGTAAGAAAAGAGGCACCTTTATAATTTTCATTAGCTAAAGTAGAACAGGTACAAAGCAAAATAATATTAAATAATAATTCATAAAATAATGATGCCTTCTGTTCTGAAAAGCAAGTTGCTTCCTGTAGAAAAATGTATCAAACTAAATTATTGATAACTTTCTCTGAAATTCCTGAACATCACAAATATTCAGACACTTCCTTATTTCTAACTGACCTTAGATTACAACTGTTTTTCATTTTTCCCCAATAAGAATCCACAGAGAACCATAATGAATTAAAACTACATTAAGTTTGCTGGTAGAAATGATATTTACAATCTACCTCTACAGAGAAAAACATTAATGTATGCTGCAATGGCAGAGCTGAAACTGCTGACAAGGATGGCTTAAAATGACAGAGGATATCCTCCAAAAATCTTAATCGTAAATTGCTGGGCTCCTAACTTTGCAAAAATGAGAAAGAATTGCTTTAAGAAAAATACAGAGTGTCTTTGCCCTGTGGGTCATTTACCCCCTTACCACCACCTGGATTGGAGCTTTAACGCACTCCTGGAATAGCACTGAACAATTTGAGACAGATGTGGAAAGCTGAATTTAAAAGGGACAGATTAATGGTTATTTATGAAAGATTGGAAGTTTTCCCAAGTTACAATGCCCTAAACACTTTCAACGTATGCATGAAGGTGCTGTGGAGATTACTAAGCAATTTATCACACATGGGTAATGGCCAGAGCAACTGTCACCTCACCTAGTCCTGTCAGAAATGTATAGTCTGGGTATGTGGGGTAAGAAGATAGACGGGGTAGCCATGAATTATGGGAATCTAGGCAAATATACAAATTAGTTTACTGACCAGATGGATGGATGGATGATGGATAGCTTGTACCAAGCACTATTTCTGGAATTATTCTGACAGGCTTTGAGAGTACGTGCAATAGAACCAAAGGACTGGAAAAGGAGAGAAGCAGGACAAAGACCCTGTCTGAAATTGAACTTTGGTAAGGATCTGTGATCCTAGCTGCCACCATAATGTAACCATTGTTACCAGTTAAATATACATCAGTGCTAGTTCTTAGAAAACATAGAAAATCACTACCATACAGTAGGGAGGTGGCATTGGGAGAGCTCATTCTATTTCCAGCTCTGCTATAAAAGAACTGTATAACCTTAGGCAAATCTCCATGGTAAAACAAGAATGATGACAAGATCTGCCACACATGCCTCACTAGGGTAATACAAGGATCAAAGAATTAACATGTCTGAAAACACGTGATGATTGCTAAAAATAACTATTTTCTATTTTTTCCACAATACTTTTTGATTATTCCCAATCAATTTTCTCACTTCTAAATTTTTTTTGTTGGCTGTTCATGTGTTATTAAAATAGAAATACCTAGCCTGGTAATAATCCCACCACCCTCCTTATATTTAGACAAGTTTGCTAAGCCACAAGTAACACAGACTCCCGTATAACTTTCACCTGAACAAGAAATACTACATTCAGATAGTCCATTTCCTTATCTCAAATGTGCTAATGTTTTCATGCAAGTATACACATTCTTTCATCATTAACTGCTTACTGTATGACAAGTAAGATGTGCATTTTTCCACCAGTGAACAACTTGAAAATTTGCCAAGCATAATGTCATAGGGTTATACCGAATGGTCATTACAATGAATTCCAAAATACTCATGCACATATACAGAAGAACAAAAACACAGTCAAGTGCTTTTATCATTTGTTAGTCAAAAGAGAATAGGATTAACTTTCATCCAGTGCATAAACTCCTGAGGTTTTTCAAAAGACTATGTAAAATTCATATTCCTAATCTAGTTCATTTGTAGTTACATGGCTGTCATAGGCTTAGAATTCCAAATAACTTAAAAAAAAAAAAAAACTTGTATCTTGGTCTAGAATTTTTGAAATTAAATTTATTTTCAATTTATAAGCGTTTATAATTGCATCACATCATCAAAACATACAAAAGCCTCGATTATATTTGATGGCTTTTTGAGTGCACACAAGATTGTTTGTGTTTACTACATCACTGAGATTCTGTCAGAAAGAAGTGTCAAAAACTCAAAAAAAAAAAAAACCCTAAAAGTTGTGAAACGTACACTAAGAGAAAACCCACTAAAAGCCATAAGTTATATTTCTACACTTATTATATGTGGGATGAATATAATAGCAGAATGATACTTTGCAGAACATTTTTCTTATTATCCAAAAGATGTATTCTGTGGGGTTCCTGGATTTCTCTAGCAGGGAAGGGAATGCGCTAGTTTTTCGTGTGTTGAGGCTTCTTTCTAAAGTCTTACTAGGTAAGATATTGTACATGATGTAATCCTGAATCAAAATTTAATAAATCTATGTTTCTGGTGAAGGAAAGAAAAGAACACCTTTGATGAAAGAAAAAAAAATTAGCAAGCAACAATCAATCTGAATGTAGGTAGGCCAAATCCCAAGTGGTTACTTATTACAAAATCTGGAAAGAACAAGGATCTAGCACTCTTGGAAGAAATCCTATCTGGGGAGAGGCTATATAACCCAAAAAGTAAACCAGGGCTTGACAGAGGTCCAAAATATAGAAATTCGTTTTTCTAATCCTGGCAGACAACTAATGGATGTTTTCCTATCCTTGGTGATTTTAATCTTAAGTAATCACAAAGGAAATATCCTGAGTAATAGCACAATACATATCAAATGCTCAGAGCAGCATTAGATATTTTTAAAGAATTTAATTTTTACTAATTACTGCTTTAATGAAAAGTGTATTGACTACCTGATAAGTATGAGGGATTATACTACATACTAGGGGATTAAAAATGACCAAACATGGGTATTATCTTCAAGGATCTCATTCAGATTATGTTGGTTCCTTAATTAGCTTTTGCTTTGGTCATTTTCATAGAATTCTGGACTAGAGAAAAAAACCTAGGAGGTAATAATTTGATATGGATCGACAATTGGGAGCCCGATGTTCTATTCCTGGCCTTCTGACCCTTGAGTAAGTCATATAATCTTTTATGGCTTCAATATTCTCACCTGTGAAATGACAGGGTTTGACCCAAGGGTTTTTTTGGGTTTTTTTTGTTTTTTTTGACCCAAGAGTTTCTGAGGTCTCTTTTACCACCAAAGTTTTTTGCTTATATGAGCACTTTTCCTAATTACCTACAGTTCTCCAGTCAGTTACTGTTACTAAAAAGTATCTGATCCACAAATTCTTAATTAGGGATATTACGTGTCAGTAATTGAATCTGTTTGCACTTATTTATAGAAGATAAAGACATTTCAGATCCTAAATGACTTTAATTTTACCTCAGTGTGAAGTCCTCTATTTTCCAGGGTACACAGAATTGACTTGTTAGAAATGACATTCATTCATTCACTCTTCAGGAACTCCAATTACCATGAACAATTAAAATCCAATATATGTTATAATCTGAGAAATTATTTGGACCAAAGTCTTGAGGGCATATGCCTGTGCACACTCTACTGAAACCCCTTGTGGTGTCAAATCAACAGTCATATCAGATGTAACTGTGGATTGGTGGTGGTCCACTGAAGGTATTCTGTGAGTGACACACCCTTGTAGTAATTATGGCAGAATGCAGCTTCTATGGTAATAAAATAACAGACGAAAATATACCACAACAGAATTTCTCAGAACTATCACCCTTAATGATGTTGCTTTCTATTGGGAAAAAAAAGACTTCACTGTCTAAACTTCTCCTTAGACAGTGGTGTCTTCCCCTAGGTACATTACAACCTACATCTTGCCCTGTACCAAACATAGGAAATATACAAGTGAAGAGCTATTAACCAAAAATGCCCATCTTGAGAGTTAACAATTAGGACCTCACCCACTTTGTCGGGAGCTTGCCAATTCCCACAATACAGTCTGTACACTTGGAAACATTAGTGCAAACCCAGTTTATGATCTATTCAATCAAAGCCAGTTGGCAATCACCCAGGGAGAATGTTTCTTATGGGCCTTCAGTAATGTCTATTATCATCTATAATCATCTCTCCCGGGCCTCCCCTGTTCTATTATAGTCACGCTCTGCCTTTTTCTTCTTCCCTGTAATTAGGGACCCTGATTTAATGCAATATTTTGAGGTAAACACCTGTCAAAATAAAGGTCTCATGATTGCATGACATACTATTACCAAATAAGCTGTATTATTTTCACATGGCTTTTTACCCCCACATCCACAATTTCAATTCTGCCGTGGCTTCTCCTGACTTTATACAAGGAATGGGCAAGTGGTGAGAGGAAGTTCAGAAGCCAAGTCAAGGTCAATTGAGGAACACCCTGAAACTATGCTCCAGCACCGCCTAAAAAGGTATCCCTGTGATGATGAAAACCAAGTTTGGGATTTCACAAGGAAATGCTCTGGAGCAGGATTCTGAATGGGGAAAAACACAGTTCCCAGAGATGTTTATCCTATGGTTTATAATGCCAAAGCCATGAGCCTTTTGGTATCAAGAATCAGTTTTCTTAACAAAGAAGATTTGATTCTTTTAAAAATCTTTTGTTCATGTTCTTATTTGCCTCTGATTATGATACAGCCTGGCACCTGAATTTTAGATCAGGAAAAAAATATATATATATAGTTTTAGAAAATTCTATCATAACTAATATTCCTGTGTGGTCTAGAAGAAACTAGAAAAGTCTCTTAATGTAGAGCAAAGGAAAAGATTCCTTTGAAATGATTTGGCTACTAAAGTTGCAGGGAGAGATGTCAAGGAGAAAAGACCTACTAACTCCACTCCACTGTACCTCCCTTCCCAGACCCCAGAGGGTTTCTGGACAGGTCATGTGTTACAGGACAGATTGCTTAAGGCTTTCAACACAAAAGGTCAATAGCGCCTACAGCTGAGTCCACAAGTACGCAAACCATTCCCTAAGCAAAGTTTTCTGTAAACCCCTGTCTCGTGTTCCTTCCTGTTCTCCCTCCCTCTCCTTGAGCCATCTTACACCTTCCTCAACCAACCTCACTCTAAGAAAAAGGCTCATGATTTTATCCTTTTTTATTTACACTAACTATTCCCTTCAGAATTTATCATTTGTGCTTTTATGTCTAATTAGGAGTGAAAAGTTTACTATCTGATTAAAGAAATTTCAAGAACTGGGTACAAAAATTGGGAGGGCAGAGTGGTATTCTATGAGCCTACACATGTTAGTGGGACTCTTCATATGAAACATGGGAAAGACGAAATGTTTAAAAAATTTTTAAAAACAATCATTTTCCCACTTCTGGAAAATGAAGCTTATCGTTCAAATTCATTAGCCGTTATACAGAAATATACTTTTTCTCCTTTTCAATTTTCTTTCAAGTTTACTTCCTATAATTTTCATAATATCCCTGTGAGTCATTTAGGTATTAAAATCCTCATTTTATAGACGAGGAATTTAAGGACATAAGGTTAAATAGCTTTAAGACTTTTCTGAGAGAACAAAGATAAATTTAACTCTGACAAGATGAATATTTTAATGGTCTTTCAGATAACATCATAAAGTATAATTTAAGTTCATAAACAATGAATTTGAAAACTTGTAAATAACATAGTATAGAAATAGCAGCTCTGAATAGCATTATTCATTCTAGACCTACCACTGAATGCCTATTTTATGCTAGGCACTGGAGATAAAGAGATGAAAGCCATGGTTCTTATCTTTCTGGAGTGCTCTAACCAGGCAGGGAGAACAATGAACAGACCATGAGGATACACTAGAAGTGTTATGACAGAAACCCTTTGGTTCAGAGAAGACCTCAAAGGAGGTGCCCCAAAATTGACCTTGATGGGAAAGAAGGATTTAGCTAAGAGAATGGGAAGTAGAAGGGAAAATTCAGACAGAAGGTAAAATAGGAATCAATAGCTAAAGGTTTGAAAAAAAACATGTCTTCTATGAAAAAGATACTCCCCAAATGAACCCTGAATTTTTTTTCCAGGTTAAAATGAGGAAAACATATCTGTTAAAAAAAAATCGCCTGGACAACTGAATGGTCAATTATAAGCAGTAGAACTGTAATCAGTGTGCCAAAAAAATATATATTTTTTTTCCACAATTGCCTTTGCTAAATATAGCAGGCATATGGAAGTAAAATTTCTTGACCTGGTAAACTAAGACAAGGGTTCACCTCCTGCATGCAAAACATAACAACAGTGCGTTAGGGCTAAGATGGTAGCAAAGGGGATTAAACAAACAAACAAACAATTTTTATTCAATTTAGTTAACATACACTGTATTAGTAGTTTCAGGGGTAGAATTTAGTGATTCATCAGTTGCATATAACATCCAGGGCTCATTCCATCAAGTGCCCTCCTTGAGCCCATCACCCAGTTACCCCATTCCCCAACCCACCTCCCCTCCAGCAACACTCAGTTTGTTTCCCAGAGTTAAGAGTTTCTTAAGTTTGCAAAGGGGAAGTTAACACATTCTTGCCCCTGGCCAAGTCAAGAGCCACCCTCCCCCATCTTGCCTCTGGAAGCAGGGTAAGGAGGAATGCTTCCCTCAGGACAATCTCTCAAGTTCTCTCCAAACTCAGCATTTATCTTCTGACTTTTCAATTTTCCTTTGAAGCAAAGAGTTAAAAAAATTTATAAAGCAAAAACTTCTACATAAAGCAATGCTGTGTTTCCTGATTGTTCTACCAAAGAAGAACTAAACTGTCTTTAAAAATATATTTTTTTTCTTTAGAGGTGTTAAGAATTATAAATGATTCTCCTAACAAAGGTAGAAGAGTCTAACATATAGAACTAAGGCAGGAGAGGAAGAATGAAGGGGGGAAAATCAGAGGGGTAGACGAACCATGAGAGACTATGGACTCTGAGAAACAAACTGAGCGTTCTAGAGGGGAGGAGGGTGGGGGAATGGGCTAGCCTGGTGATGGGTATTAAAGAGGGCACGTACTGCATGGAGCGCTGGGTGTTATACGCAAACAATGAATCATGGAACACTACATCAAAAACTAATCCTGTAATGTGTGGTGATTAACATAACATAAAAAAAAAAAGAACTAAGGCAGGAGACCAGAAGTCTGAAATAGAGTCTAATTTTAATTCTGCAAATGCCAACTTACATAGATGGATGATAAATTTGGCCCTTTAAAACCACAATTCTAATTCACCCTCTTTACGGAGATTTCTATGAATTAATCAGAATGTGTGTAAAAACATTTTCACTCCTTAGAATAAAGATCATGTAGATGCATGATTTGTAAGTGTGAAGTATCACAACTATTTTCCTAGGTTATTTAACTTTCATTGTGGATAAAAATATATATTTTTGGCACACTGATTACAGTTCTACTGCTTATAATTGCCTTTTGGTTCCAATTAGCTTACAAAATTCTCCCTGTGGAACATTTGGGTATTCATAAATGACAATGGAGCAAATAAAACCCCATGATATAGGACACAGAATCCTCATTGTTTCATAAGCTTTATTCTAAGAAAAAAAAACACATAAAGCTCTTTATTGTAACACACACACACACACACACACACACACACACACACACACACAGACACACACACACAAAGACCCCATAGATGGCATGCCATGATTTTACATTTGCTTGTTTCTTTCTCTTGCCCTCTCTCCCTCTCTCCCTCTCTGATAAGTATAATCTGTATCTCTTCTGGGAAGATAAAGTTTCTAATAGGCATAGTCTCAGCATGAAGGATGTTTTCCTTCCTTACTAAGTCCTTATTATCACATACTGAAACAACTTTAAAGCAACAGGTTTATCATCAGTCCGATGACATGACCAGAACAATTCCATATGTTATTACTCAGTAAAAACTATGCCTTACACCTGCACTAGGAAATGTACTCTAAATGGCCAATTTCCTCTTTTATATTCATTTCACTTGAAGACAATGTTATGAAACTTTCAAGGAAAGAGAAAGAAGACAACAAAGACAACAAAGTGTTGCCAAAATGAATCCCTTCAATGCAAGGACCGTACAGAGAATATTTTTACAGCTCAATTGTCAACTCATTGTTTGAAAGAAGTTATAATGAAAATGCAGATACCCACTCACTTTGATAGCATTAGAAATTACTGTTGTTATAATAATAATACAGACTATAATAGCTATTCATAGAAAGTTCCTGATAGAAAGTGGAGGATAATTTGTATTCTCTGGACATAGAGTATGTAGAAAACATGACAGTCTACAATAAAATCCAACTTTCTACACTAATGAGTAAAGTGACTCACTTGAAAAAACAGAGGAGAAAACAGTTTAGTTTTAAAAGCATAATTTCTTGAAAATTTCCAAATAAGCCAAAGCACTTAACTAGTACAAAAGACATTTTTGAAATTCAAAAGCAAAGTCACTGTAATATTGCAATAACTAATCTAGATTGTTATCCACAGTTTTAACTTTACATGTATTTGTAACAATATGATTTTAAAAGGGTTAACACAAAACTCAACATGGAAACCAGCTGCATCACCTATCCTGAGCTTTCATCATTCCTTAGGTCATTAAACCACAAGGTGAGAAGCCAATTGTCTTTTTTTTTTTGTGATCAGTACAAAACATGAAGTCAGACACAAAGTACTTGGACGGATGAATGGATGAATAGTAGGAGCTACTATTTAATGAGCACTGGGCTAGAACTCTTTCATATAGCATTTATTTTATTCTGTATGCATTTTACAGATGATAAAACCAAGAGTAATCCATGTAAGGTCATAATGCCAATAGATGGCAGAATCAGTAACTACTACTCAGCAAAATGAGCTACAATTTCCTAAATTCTAACACAGAAAAGAAAAACAATTTATTTTTCTGGTGCTAATTATGTACAATCTCAAATGAGACCAAACCAACTGGGTAGGGTACAAAAAGGAGGTGCCTAAAAACTATCTTCTCAGAAGCAATTAAATACATGCGCGCGCGCGCGTGTATGTGTATCTCCAGTGCAGAGTCACGTCCTTTAGGATGCAAACCATAAAGTGCTTGTCTTCTTTGAATATGACTATCAACAAAGTAATGTACATGGATCCATTGTAAGCACACATACAAACTCCTATAACTTCAAAGGATCAAAACAGCAACATTCTTTACACATTTAGATCCAATACAGAGGAAAGACGTTTGTTCAGAAATTTTTAAAACATGTCATTCTAAATCATGCCACTGAATAAGTACACAGAGTAAGTACACATCCAGACCAGTTTCCTAGATATACCTTCCATATGTACAGTCTGTAAAACAAAAGCTGATTTTATCATGATAGCCTTGGAGAACTGCAAGATGTGAATTATCTTTTGAATCAAAGAAAACACTTATATATCAAGTTCAGTATGAAGTCTGTAGCAAATATATTTTAATTGCAAACTAGTTCTTTGAAAATGTTCCCTTTATTTGGTAACTATCAGACACAAAGTACTGAGTTCACTGTAACACCTTATCTTGTAGCTATGCTTAATAAGTTGGTTTGCTACCAATGACCCATGAGTCAGCTGGGAATAATGTCATAACTCCATGAACTCAATTGGATCACCCTAGTCAATGACTTCCATTAAATTTATCTAGGGTTCTGCTGAACCCAGACCAATTGTACCCTGATCTCTGGAAGTGGGGTTGTGTGTTGACATTATTGCGAAGCTCCCAGATGACTCAGAGTTGTGAGCACAGCTCTGGTCCAGCCCTTGTCCTGTAACGAAAGCCACGTAGTGATTAACTTGACCCAAGCCATATAGCTGGTTGGCTACAGATGCATGACTTGAGTCAGGTTTTCTCACAGTACCACTGCTCCTTTCAGTAAGGCTAGAATCTGTTGGCTAAAAAAAGCTAAGTAGTACACATAAGACAATTCTGACTCATGTTACATCCTTGTTGAAAACATTAGATGAACTTTTAATTTATCTCTGAAAACTCAAATATATTGCTAGCTCCCAGCAAGCATGAACGGGTCTTCTAAAGACAGGAGACATAATATCAAACCAATAATTGGAGTTGATAATTGAAATGTGAGCAGTGTCTGAGTAGTGAGTATAGAGTTGACACTCAATATATATTTGCTGATCTGAAATAAATGTGCTAATTGTTTTTCTCTGCTGTAGACGTTAGCCTTACTTGTTCCTATTTACGATCCTCTCCTCAACAGATATACATTTTGTCATACAATGGTCTCATTTCTCTTATAATTTTCCTGAGAGTTTCCAAAGCCATTATACTAACATCATACAAGAAAAGCTTCATGCTTCCAGGCTGTTGAGAAGAAATGACAAATAATAATGTCTTTCTTATCATCTAAAAAGAATAGGAGGCAATACAATTTAGTAAAAAGAACACTGGGCTTCCAGTTCTTCATGTAAGGATCTTGCAAGTCATCACTCTGCTAACAAGTAAAACACTGAATAACTTGGAAAAAAAAATCAGCAATTCTTCTTGGATCCCTAAGAGAGAGAAAGACACAAGACAAACCTCAGCCCCCAGGACTGGAGAGACAGACCGACAAACACAGGGAGTCAGAGCTTATCAGAGCAGAGACTCCCCAGCAGAAACTGCTGTGGGATCCAGTGCCAAGGCTGGGCTAGGAGAACCTGAACCGATATTGACAAATTGCTGAAGGTCCAGCGCTTACAACTTTGAGAGTTAAACAGTCCAGGGGGACCAGTCATAGGGGAAACCCACAATATTGTAAGACTACCCTTAAGAGCTTGGCCAGATTCATAACAGTAAATATGAGAAAAATCCCCAGCTTCTGGAAGAGGGAGGGGAAAAGGCACTCTGCTTTTTTTTTTTTTTTTTTTTCAAGATTTGTTTGAGAGAGAAAGCAAGCGTGCACGCATGTGAGTCGGGGGAGAGGCAGAGGGAGAGGGAAAGAAGCAGACTCCCTGATGAGTAGGGGGGAGCCCCACATGCAGGATTGGCTGTCATGACCCTGAGATCATGACCTGAGCTGAAATCAAGAGTCAGATCCTCATCCCACTGAGCCACCCAGGTGCTCCCACTCTGCTCTTAATAAGATGTGCCCTCAGGAAAAACTAGTTAAAGGAAGCCTGACCTGCTGGGGTATTATCAGAGTCTAACTGACCCAGGGCAAGGAAATAGTCAGCTCTAGCTCACTCTACCCATCTTGTCCCACCATGGCAGGGAGAAAAAAAAAAATGACAAACAACACTTGTGAAGTTCATTGTCCAGAGGCATAGGCTCACTAAAACAGAAATATATCTGGGAAATCCCTAAATATTTGGAAACTAAATAATGCACTTCTAAATAACCCATAAGAAAGTTAAAAAAAAAACATAGAAAGTATTTCAAGATGAACAAAAATGAAAATACAACCCATATCAAAAATTTTTAGGAGGCAGCAGAAGTAGTACTTAGAAATTTACAGCACTAAATGCCTATATTAGAAGAGAATTCTCAAACAAGTGAGGACCTTAATAGAAAAATAA
The DNA here is from genome assembly GCF_003265705.2 of Callorhinus ursinus. NCBI lineage: Eukaryota > Metazoa > Chordata > Mammalia > Carnivora > Otariidae > Callorhinus > Callorhinus ursinus. Next base: position 11,322,349 of record NW_027397071.1, on the reverse strand, counting down.
GAATAAATTAAACCCCAAATAAGAAGGCAGTAATAAAGAACAGAGCAGAAATCAGTGGAATGAGAAATAGAAAAATAGAACCAATGAAACAAAACCTCATAAGTTCAATAAAATTCATAACCAACTAATTAAATTGATCAAGAAAAAAAAGCAAAGACAAATTACCTATGTCAGAAACGAGAGGTGACACTGCTAGAGTCTACACAAAAACTACTAAAGTTCACTCAAAAAGAAATTGATAACCCGAATAGCCATATATTTATGAAGGAAACTGAACTGTAATAAAAAAAAAAATTCCTGCAAAGAATACTCCAGGTCTAAAGAGCATTCCTGATAAATTCTATGAAACACTTTAGGAATAATTAATGCTGATTCTAAAAAAACTCTTTCAGAAAATTTAAGAGAAAGGAATAGTTTCCCATTCATTCTTTGAGTGTTAAACTATTACCGAACCTGAACAAAGACATTATAAGAAAACAATAAATAAAAAGGACAATATATCATAACAAGTTGGGGTTTATTTCAGGAAAGCAAGATTGGTTAGACATCGGAAAATTAATGTAATACACCAAATTAATAAATTTAAAAAATGATAAAATCATTTCCATTGATGCAGAAAGAGCATTTGGTAAAATCCAACATGGATTACTGATAAAAACATTCAGCAAACTAGGCCTAGCATGGAACATCCTCAACTTGATAACAGGTATTTATAAAAAACTACAGATAACCTCATAACTAATGGTAAAGGACTTAATGGTTTCCCCTCCTAAGATCAGAAATAAAGCAAGTATGTACCTTTTCCCAAATTCTGGTAAACATTTTCCTGGATGTTCTAGCCATTGTTATAAGGCAAGAAAGAAATAGAAAGCATTCAGATTGCAAAGGAAGAAATAAAACCATGTTTATTCACTGACAACATGATTGTCTATATTTTATTTTTTTAAAGATTTTATTTATTTATTCGACAGAGAGAGACACAGCAAGAGAGGGAATAGAAGCAGGGGGAGTGGGAGAGGGAGAAGCAGGCTTCCCGCTGAGCAGGGAGCCCAATGTTGGGCTCGAAACTAGGACCCTGGGATCATCACCTGAGCTGAAGGCAGATGCCCAACGACTGAGCCACCCAGGCGCCCCTGATGGTCTATATTTTAAAAATCTGCTAGAATTGGGGTGCCTGGGTGGCTCAGTTGGTTAAGTGTCCAACTCTTGATTTCGGCTCAGGTCATGATCTCAGGGTCGTGAGATCGAGCCCCGTGTCATGCTCCATGCTCAGCAGGGAGTCTGCTTGAGATTCTCTCTCACCCTCTCCCTCTGTCCCTCCCCCGACTCATCACTCACTTGCTCTCTCTCACAAAAATAAATCTTTTTTAAAAATCTGCTAGAATAATTCTAATTTAATTAGAATTACTATAAGTGAGTTTAACAAGGTTGTAGGGTAAAAGATCAATTTCCAAAAATCAATTATATTTCTATACACTAGCAATAAATAGAAAATGAAATTTTAAAGCCATCATTTACAATAGTATCAAATGAAATATGAAATAATTAAGGATATATGACAAGAGATATGCATGTCCTTCACTCTGACAACTATAAGACATTGCTGAGAAATTAAAGACCTAAATAAATGGAGAGATATATCATGTTCATTGGTCAGAAGACTCAATATTGTAAGATGTCAGTTTTCTCATACTGATCTATAATTCAATACAATCCCAATAAAAATTGCAGCAACCTGCTATTGGTCAGATAAGATGTCTCCAAAATTCATATGAAATTCAAAGCACCTAGAAGAGCCAAAATACCTTTGGAAAGAAAAAATCTGGAGGACCAACACTGTCTGATTTTAAGACATTATTTGTTGCAATAATCAAAATAACATTGTATTAAAGATGGAGAGAGATCAGTGGCACTGAATAGAGAATCCAGAAACATACCAACACATACACAGACAACTGATTTTCTACAAAAGTGCAGAGGCAATCCAGCGGAGAAATACTGTCTCTTCAACAAATGGTGCTGGAACACAAGGATATCCATATGCGAAAAAATGAATACCATTCTTGAAAAAAATGAACACATACTCAAAAATAACTCAAAATGGACTATAAACCTAAATATAAAGCCTAAAACTATAAAACTTCTAGAAGACAATGCAGGAGAATATCTTTGTATCCCTGGGGTAGGCAAATATTTCTTAAATACAATGCCCATATGCATGATCCTTAAAGTAACAAATTAAACTCGACTACAGCAAAGTAAAAACTTCTGTTATATATACAACATTATTAAGATAATAAAAAGTCAGGCAACAAGCTAGGAGAAAATAGGTGGAAATAATGTATTTTATTAAGAACTAGGGGGCAGCTGGGTGGCTCAGCTGGTTAAGCATCTGATTCTTGATTTCAGCTCAGGTCAAGATCTCAGGGTTGTGAGATCAAGCCTGCATCAGGCTCCGCACTCAGTGGAGAGTCGGCTTGAGATTCTCTCTCCTTCTCCCTTATTGGACTGTTAATAGTCAAATCTCTTAGAAAAATAGTTTGGTAATCTCTCAAAAAGTTAAACATATATCTACATGTGATCCACCCATTCACCTTTCAGTATTTACCTAAAAATGAAGCATATGTCCATATAAAGACTTATACTTGAAAGTTCATAGCAGCTTTATTTGTAATAGCCCCAAACTGGTCATGATAGGCTAAAGGATAAATTGTGCTTTACCCATACATAGAATAATAATAAGCAATATGAAGAAAGAACTTGTTTCATTTAGTGTAACATCCTCCAAGTTCTTCCACACTTTTGCAAATGGCAGGATTTCCTTCTTCTGGAAGTCTGAGTAAACACACACACACACACACACACACACACACACATCACTGAGGGACATTGGGTTACTTCTGTGCCTTGCCTATACTTACTTATGTGAAGAATCTAAAATAGTCAAACACATAGAAATAGAGAACAGAATGGTGGTTGCCAGAGGCTGGTGTAAAGGGGAAATGGGGCAGTATTAGTCCAAGGGCACAAAGTTCAAATTGTGCAAGATGAATAAGTCCTAGTGATCTACTGTACAGCATAGAGTCTGTATTTAATAATACCGTGTTATGTACTTAAAAATCTGCTAAGTGGCTAGATCTTAAACACTATTACATAAAAAAAAAAATGAAGAGGGCAGGGGGAAACTTTTGGAGGTAAAGGATAGGTTTATGGCATAAACTGTGGTGATGGCTTCAAGGATTTATACTTATCTCCAAGTCTGTCAAGTTGCATACGTTAAATGTATACAGTTTTTTGTATTCCAATTATACAATCAATAAAGTGGTTTTTAAAAAAAGTAAGAACTATTGTTACACAAAGAGGCATGGTTTAATCTCAAAAAAATTATGATGAGTGAAAGAAGCCATACAAAAACTAATATATACTATATGATGCACTATATAAAATTCTTTTTTACGTACTCTATAAAACGCAAACTCATAGTCTGAAAGCAGAACAGTGCTTGCCTGGGGATTGAGGAAGGGCAACGTAGAAGCAGGAGGGAAAAATTACAAAGAGGCACACACAAAAACTTTGGGGGCTGGTTTTTATCATCTTGATTAGTGATGATTTCACTTGTATATTCATTCATCAAAACTTACCAAATTATACACTCAAATATGTGCAGTGTACTATGTATTGCAACACTTTTTTTTTAAAGTGGCATTAGTGATCCAAGTAGGAGTAGTTTCTGCAGGAGACTACGTTATAAATAGTGCATAAGGAAAGAGAGACCAAGTACAGATTACTCTCTCAAGAAGTTTAGTTTTGAGACTGGAAGAGGGAGTTTCCACACTAACATAACAAGACCGTAGGTTGAGTTAATGTGTTTTAAGATGGGAGGAGCTTAAGTATATTTATTTGCCACAGAAAAGGAGCTAGCGGAGAGAATGGAGTTGAAAATGTAGGAGTCAAGAGCCAGCTGATGAAATGTGGGATTAAAAAACCATGAAGAAAAAGAAGTCTTGAGTAAGAGTAATCTTACAGGTACACATGCACTTATATGTTTTGTTTTGGGGTGGAATGTACAGGACTGGACTGAAGAGTGGGTAGAATTTCAGTCTGCCATTCTATCTCTTCCACTTTTGGAAAGAACAAGGTATGAGAAGGGTAGCCTACTAAAGAAGAATAATGGAGTTTTGGAAAACTCATTGGCCACAGCATTGGCTACAGTGCTTGGAGATAAATGTTCAATCTAGGAGCATTCATCTGTAACAAAATGGCAGACCATAAATAGTTTTAAGCCAACAAAATAACTATCATTTATACATGTACACAATGGATTATTATCCACTAGTTCTTCCCTGCTCTCTCCACCCCTAACTAAATTTCACTTATGTGCTAATCTTTCTCTTAAGCCCACGCCCTTTTCCCTCAACACACAATAGATTTTTAAAGAACTCTTTAATTTTATTGGGATATATTTCTAACATACACATGTAAATTGAGAATACTTTCGTGAACAGCAATGTTCTACCATCCAGCTTTATCAAATCTTAACACTATTCCATATTGCCCTCACCTAACACAATCCTTTGACCAAATATAGGCTTCCTGGACAAGAGAGATTTCATCACCAGCAAACATCAGCATGCTCACTTACTTTTCACATTTCATACATTTCATGAATAATGCCCAGAGCACCTCTGAGAACTTCAGTATTTCTGTGGGTAGGCACAAATCAAATATAGCCAGAAATGGCCACTGGCAAGTTAATTAGGTGGTTCCCTGAAATGAACCGTTAATATGTTAAAGCAATGCAAATTAGATCATACCCCCACAGGTCCTAGGTTTGGAAAAAATGCTCTGGCAAAGTATGAATTTTTAATAAAAATGGTAATTATGATTCCCAGCACTGATCCCATTTTTCTTTAGTGTTCTAATGTTCACCACCACTTTGGCTTTGGTAAACATGGGAAGGCTAATAAAAAATATTTTTCCCCATCTCATGTAAAATTTCTAAAACTGAAAGCGTGCACTTTCTAAAGAAAGAGCTTTATTCTTCAAGCAGCAATAAATCATCCATTAAGAACAAAACCAAACCAAACCGCTGTCATTTGGATCATACCTGCCAAAACAGACTGTGTGCATCTCCTCTCAAAAGTTCAACTGTATCCCCTGCCTGGATATGCAGTGGGGGTCCTTCATGAAGAGCTGGGGGCGGTGCTCCAGTATAGTTCTTAATGACCTGCATCTTTGGTAAACCTGAAAATAAGCAACACAACTTTTAGAATTGAGAAAATAATGACATGTGAATCCTGAAAGTACTTTAAAACAAAAACAAGGCTATTAACATTAAAAAGGTTTAATAGCACCAAGGCCAAGTAAACATTTGAAGTAACTACAATGGAATGCTTTTCAACCTTATTATTTGAGAAGGTAATGGAATAAGACACATATTTATCCCCTAATCCCTTATATACTTTTCCTCTGCCTCACCATCAATCTCTTTTTCGTTGAAAAAATATTTCTTTCAGCTGATGCCTGCTTCATAAAAAACACATCACGTACAGTTTAATAGAAAAGAATCAATTTTTTCATCAACCCTATCCTTTCTGCCTATTACTTTCCTCTTGGGCATTGGCTGATTTCATCACTAAGGAGGCTCACCCTTTCTGTGTATGTATCACAGTGCCCAGTAGAAGGCTCATATCTTAAGGTTATCTTTGTAATTCAAAAGCAAAAAGGTGATGGATGTGCCACTGCAATACTTAAGACATTTATATGGAGAAATTCTTCAGGCTCAAATTTAGGCTTGCAAAACAGACCCAATAAAAGGAACATGTCTAAGCCAATAGCATCAACAACACTTGGAATACAGGTCCATCCTTTTTCTTTTTATTTCGAAGAACATGCAATGAAGGCCTCAGTTCAATATTTCATTTTTGAGAGCAGCTTCAATTGCACCCAGGCCTAACTACACCAATATTGGTCACAAATGGACAACTTCACAGTCACCTTTTCATTTAGAGGTAAGATGCTCCCTCCTGTGAGCGAGAGCACTCAAACATGATATTTGGTGCACAATCAGGAACTCAAGCCATTGCTTATTACACATCAAGACTCTTTATTCTAATGATTGACCACAGTAAAGCTGTAACTGGCTGGAAATGCTGCGCCTGATAGAGGAGGAGCATGTGTGATGGTCGTTCAGTTCTAGATGTCCAAGTTACCTAGGAAACGTTGTCCAGGTTACACAGACCTCAATATCTACATGGAATGCTCCTGCAAACAATTTAATAGAGTCCTCACGATCCTTTGTTCAACAACCATCCCAGATGGGAGAAAACAAGTGCGGCTGTAAATTAGGCAGAACTTAGTTAACACTTTCTTATCCACCCATCCATCAGAAGGCAGGAGGACAGAAAAACGTTGGGCCCTTCACCCCAATTTAGCTGCTGTAGCTGCTAAGGCATGTTATGAGTTGCTACGGTTCCCCTTTGTGCCCCAGAACCCCTGAGGGGATGACTTTCATCCCACATCTCTCATGGAGTGTTTCCTGACCAGATGTGGTAAGGTGGCGCCCTTAGGCAAACAGCAGACTTTACTGTCTTTCCCCAAAACAACACTCACTCAACAGAACTCTTCTCAGTCAAGTGTTTATCAGACTTGATCTCAACACACTGTATATGCCAGGAGTACAGAAAGAGCTTATTTTATGCTTTCTATCAAGTTGCTGTTGTTTATTTTATATGAAACCTAAATATTTCCTGCGCACAACTGACTTAGAAGTTCGAGAGACGGAAGAGGATGCAGTCTAAAGTAGAAGTTTTTTAAACAGAGATTGGTCTGAACGATAGTTGTTCCATGTTGGGGGGCCAGAGTTGTGGTTAGCCCCAGTTTTATGGAGCATTTTTAAGTCAAGGAAAGCATTTCATTCAGTAGGCGCCCTTGATAATTTTGCTTTTATGTCAGTTTTAAAATAAAGGCTGAAGGCAAGAAACAAGTTTTTTTAAACCTGAAATAACTGATGTGGCCTCGGAGACTGGGACCAGTAAAGTGCTTGGAAGGGCTCTGGCCTTCCCTGCAGTTGTCTCTGTGGCCAAGACCCACCAAGACAAAATCAAGCAGTGAGTGATGGAAACAACAGTTCTATGATTGCCAACATGCCCAAGTTAGGCCATTCTCAAGAAAATGCCTGAAAACACGTCAAGTATCTACGGAAAAAAAATTAATGACATTTGACCAACCAAATATAAATTAGGGATTAATATATGGCATACCCAGGTGACAAAGAAGGCTGTGAAATGTAAGGCATGGAACAATGCTGCCTTATTTATCTTTTTTGATGGACTGCAATGCCCCCATTACACATGGCCTACTAAAATCCTATTTAAAATTTAAATCTTACATGTATTAATATACTCTGGTCAGGAAACGAGACCTCAGTAGTCTTAAAACTTACTTAGAACTAAGTCGTCTTTGAAATGATGGACTTGATTTTTACAGTCTTACTTATTGCTAATTTTTTCATTTACTGTATCTCTTCTGCTATGACTTTCTTCTTGGTTATGAACTTCATTTGGGAAGTTGATCCAGTAGCACACTAGCATAAGGTATGTTGCTGACCTCATTCCTAAAACAGAATTGTGTGACCTTTGCCAAGAATGATGGCTGAGCCTGGGTAATTGCCAAAAAGACATTGCTACTAACCTGAATTCAACCATAAGTGACTTTCAAAATACAGCGTTTACTTGATTCATATGTTTTTTTGTGGAATGAGTTAGGAGTTTATAATGGAATTCATATTTTTTAGTCATTTGTTAGAATAATCTCTGGCTATTTATTTCTGATAGGTCAGCACTTCCCATTTCAGGATGATCTGTCATCAGGACAACAGGGCTCCAGAGATCAAAGAATAAAAGGGATCGAGTAAGGCCACTGTGACATGATGAATTCTGACACCTTGACCTTGCCTCTGGTGCTTGCATATAATAGGAGTTCTATGATACTGGTGTTACGAATGGTTTATATTCCTTCTATTTAAAAAAAAAAAGAAAAGAAAGACACAGTAACATTGCTAAGAAGGTGAACATAATCCCATTAATGGATAAAAATGAAATTAAAATAAGAAGGGAGAGTGGGTTAAACTTCATGTCAGCACTCAACCATCAATATAATTGTTAACACAATCTGATGCCACAGCAGGCATCACACCTCATAAATGAGATCAAGAATGGAGAAGAAATTAGATTTACACATACTCATATTTCAAATAGCCATTTAGTGTTGATTTACTGCAGGTTTTCTTCTCTCCTTATAAAATATTCCTAACAGGTTCTATCCTCTCTTTAAAAATGTCCAGCACAGAACATTCACTACATGTCCTTATGATAACTCATTGTTGGGTATAGTTTATTAACAAGCTCTATCTAAAATTTACTCCAAAATCCCTGTGTAACTTCTCTCCATTGACCTGCCTCCTTCCATCTGGAGTTATGCTGAAGGTGGCAAATCTCCTTTTTATAGATTAGCCTTTCAAAATTTGTTCAGGCTTAAAATCCCTGGTTATTCACATTTTCCTTTAGCTATCCATATTTCAAGGAATTCTGAGATGCGAAAATGTTATAAATCTACAAAAGTAGATGACAGTTTCCCTCATTAACTATGACCAATCAGAAATAACCAGAAGTTATTCTAAAAATTGATTTTAAAAATATAAATTCCATTATATTATAAAATCACAACTCATCCCAGAAAGCTGCTTCTTTCCTCTTGGGTAAACACAGACCCAAGCATTGTGTAGTTACTTCCTGCTCCAGAACAGCATTTATAATGGATAGGTTGGTACAGTTAGAGGGCTGCCCATCAAAATCTGAAAATTTATCGTGCAACAACCTTCAGATATTAAATGCAAAATAATCATACATAATTTCAACATGCACAGTTAAGCAATGTAGGAAGTTCCCAAAACTTTATATAATTACTTATCTTTATCTAAAGGAATATAATTAAAATGGCTAAGACTAGCGCTTCTGCCAAATGTTATTTTAGCTCGTTTCATTCCCTACAATAAATGCTTTGCTGTATAGCTAACTACACATCCTTGATATATAACTTCTGGACAGTTTTGCCCTTTAACTTTTGTTCACACTAGTTATTATACTTAGTCTTAAATCAGACAAGGTCCCCAAGTCATGAAGAACTAACAAACTGAAGAATCGGCAACATTAAAATTATGGCTATATTCCAGCAATAGTTATCAGGTTCCAGTTAAATAAAACTGAAGCCAGTGTAATTACAAGGCATTGTAGAGTTTTCCAGAACAATATGTAAGTGAAAGGGGATCTGAAGCAAGATTTCCTTCCAAATTTGAATCCAGTGCCACTAAGAATGACACACGCCAAGAAATTTTTTAAAAATAATTTTTTTAAAGTTATTTCTAGGTAGAACCCTGTTTGAAAGTTTGCCAGATATCAACTATTTCACTGACAATTTTCCCATAAACCCTCAAACTTCAATGAACAGCCTACTGTACCACTATCAACCACTTGGCTTTTAAAAAAGAGTGATGGCCACAATATAGATTAGCGTTTATACACGATGCTGATATCACTGTCCTAATGCAACGGGCTTCCCTAGGCGATAACTTAGAGAAGAGTGCTATGTACTAGATAAATGGACTGTCAGTAATGTGCTGGCCTTTCACCGCTGAGGCGTAATTTAAAATCTAAACACAGCCACATCAAAAAATAATTAATTCTACAAGATGTCAGAGAATGTAGTTGGTTTATCCTGGGAAGCTGATTACAAGCATCACATATTCATTCATTCCTTCAATGTCCTGAGCATTCCATGAGTTCTGGGCATGGTGGATTGACAACAGAGCAAGGACATGCTTCCTGCCCTCAAAGAGCCTACAATCTACTGACAAGGCAGGTGAACTCAAATACAGTACAACTGGGCATGGGCTCTTGTCCAGTGGGAAATTTTTCAAAATACATCTATCTATAAACATTTCAGGGAATGTTTTTTGTATATTTTCAGAACCCTGAAATATATATCACATGTTTCTATAAGTGTCCTAGGTGTGGTTTCCAAATCCTAGCCAGGTTTGGGAATCACACTTTGTGGCTACATGAGCCATTCATCATGACCAACAACCACTGGTTCCAAACCTGCTTTTGAGAAAGCTACAGCAAAATAACACGTTGCCAGCTAAATCCTCTTTAATGTCTGGGCTCTTCCTGATAGCAGTTCACAACTGAACAATCGTGTCTGATGACCAGGCTGAGCAGAACGAGCAGCTCGCGATTTAGGTAGCTAGGATGCTGGGCTTCCCCTGCCCACCACATCTCCTAGGGCTCTTTCCAACTAAGCAGTGCACTTTCATTTACTTGTTGGTCTTCATAGAGAAGCAAAAGGAGCCTCATAATGGAAACCATCTGTTACAACAGAAACAATTTGGTGGAAAACAAACTGGTCTAAAGAAGTAATTGTTCACAAAGGGAACACTCCCCATCAATGATTTCAAAAATTTTCACCCGGAGAAGGCTACTCTTTCCTTTTATAAACAATGATGAATCAGATGAGGGAAAGAGCACTGTCACTCCTCATATAAAAACAAGGATCAGACAGAGATACGTTCCTCCGACTTTATAAACACTGACTACTCACCCTTTGGCACTACTTACAGGAGTATTAGTAAATCAGGGGTGAAACATATAACACCTTTTGAAAGTTTTTTTTTCTTCATTCACTAAAAAGATTTTATAGGCTACCAAATATAAAATCAATACAAAATTTCATGTGTTATTTTAAAATCCACACAAATTTAATATTCTGTTCCATCAAATATGTGCGCTTTAGTGAAAAGAAATGTTTCCCTAAAATCCTTAAGATTAAAGCGCTACAAGAATGTACCTTGTATTTGTCAGACCCCTTCAAAATGACCACGGCCTAGGGGTGTGGGGAGGCCAGTTGAAAAACACAGCCTGAGCTATCTCAACATCTTTGAAGATAGGAAAAAGAACACAATCACACAATTTCAAAGTAAGAACATAACCTACTCCAACCAACTCATCTTCTACCTTATAAAACTAAGATTCAAAGTGGTAAATAACAATGTCTGAAGTCAAACAGCTAGCGAGAAGCAGAACTGTAACTAGAACCCTATACACCAACTGCTAGTTCAGTCCTCCTGGCTGAAGACTCATCAGTCATCTGGAACCTGCAGGGACCAGGACTGTGGCAGAGAAGACATCTCCTATAGGCACTGATACATGTTTGGGGGTTATCTGAGTCCCGGCTGGGTGTCCAGCATTATCTTGGGGAGCAGGAGGAGGTAGAACTCCCCCTTCAAGTGGTGAAAGATTGTGTGCTCCCCAAGATTAGGTGAATTCTAGGAGGAAGTAAAGAGTCCTGCTGGTATATTCTAAAGACAGGGCTTCAAATCTCCTCAATGACCAGAACAAAATGCACTGGACTTGACAATGGATGGCACTCTCAGTGCCTGACACATCCACACGCAGTTCTGTGGATGTGTGGGCAAGTAGCCACATGCGGTTCTTTCTACAGAAAGTTTTAATCATGTAAACCACATCATTCTGCTATTACGACAACACCTGAGTCCATCAGGGAGGTTAGTGATTAAGCCAAAGGTTGCAATAAAGCTGCTGAACATGTGAGGAAGCTTGAAAGGAGACAGTCCGAAGGGGTAGTCCTCAATGGAAGGTGAGAAACAAGCCAATCATATTTGCTCCTACAAAACATGAAAGCAGGACGCAGATATATTAAGTCAGCAAGGAACCACGGTTTCTGACTCCTGAGAAGAGGTGACTGGGATCACTAGTTTCCAGAACTGTTGATCCTGAAAAAGTCCCATAAAGCCTGCTGTACTCCTCCCCTTCATGGAAAGGAGTGACTGGAGTGACTATTGGTAAGATGTCCTGGGCCATTTTCTTACCCTTCTAGCAGAAACCCCTGTCCCCAAAGCAACAGAGCATGTTTCTTTCTTGCAACCACACTAAAACTTTAACAGTCCAGTCCTAAAGGATATCTAAGGGATAAGATGAAGTATAAGCAAAAATGATTAAAGGCCCTTTGCGATAACCTAGTTTTCATTCTTCATTCAATGAATTCATTCATTTATTCAACAAACATTTACAGATCTTGCGTGTGCAGGTACTGGCCTAGGTATTGGGAATGCAGCTGTAAATAAGACCAACACGTTCCTCCCTCAAAAGTTCATATTTTAGCAGAGACAACAAATAAAAACAAATGGATATAATACTATAAAGATGTATTATAAGGAATCATTTAGAAACACGTACTGGATTAGAGAGTGACCAGGTTGTGTGTATGGCTGAAGGTGGGAGGTTTCTTTAGGAGAAGAAATCCTAAGACCTGAGGAGAAAGCAGTAATCATTTGGGAGGGGGTGTGGGGGGGATTTAACAGGCAATCTGAACAATAAACATGAAGACTGAGGTTGGAATGAGCTTGAAGTACCTGAGGGACAGAAATATGGTCAGTGACATTGCATGAAAGCAATTGGTGAAAATCAAAATTGATATATGTAGTCTTGATGGTCTACCTCATTTTATCACTCCTTTCATACATGTATCCTGTTGAATTTTTTTTTTTGAAATTTACTGAATAGGTCAAAGGTGCTCATTAATATGCTACATCTTCTTCCTGGCTCTTCTTGCTGTTATCTGCACACCCAGCTCATGCCACGCGCAGGAGGGGAACAATGTGACTTACATCTCTTGTTCTTTGAGATTCAAATATCACTCCTGCTGAGAAAACTACTACCATTCTCTTAAGCGTGGGTTAAGTGCCTTAAACAGATGCTCTTAGATGTTCATGCTCACTGCTCTACCACCACTTATTGCATCAAAATTACTTAGCCAGTACAAAACATACATACTAGGACAGAAGCATCTATGTATGGTTTCTGCACAGTTTATGTATGCTAGACTGTGACCACCTTGGTGACAAAGATTATATTCTTTATCTCAATGAACTCTTTTGGAAGAAAGAAAAATGGTTAGCTCTTCTTCTTCCCTAGGAGCCACCCTTCCAAACATGCACACGCACACACTGGATCACACCTCCAAAATGGCTCTCTCATCAACCATTTCTTTCCATCTTTATTTCTACCGCTCAAGCAAGCATTAACTTTCAAATTGACCTTTCCTAATCCACTCTCTTAGGATGCTGGACTGTCCTTCACATAACCATATGAATAACTTTAAAAATACAAATTCTATAATAGCATTCTCCTATTTAAAACTCTTCCCACTGCACTAAGAATTAAATCTGAGCTCCTGGACCAAACCTAGCAGACCATATATTTCCTGGCCCCTGATAATGCTCCAATCATCTTGTTCCAATCTCACACTTGTACACTGTTTTTCATCATAACCAACCTTTTTTGTAGTTGTTTAAACACCCTGAGCAACTGGGCACCCTCAAGAGAGTCTATATTATGAACCCTAATTTATAATTCATATAGTGATTTGTTTACCTCTTTTGTCTCCACTCCTTTTCTATATATTTGTACTGCCTACGTCTGCATGATAAACATTTTCATAATCAAATTTAACTTTTAATAAAAATGTTCAGTTTTTGTTGGACAAACTATGACTTCATCACTAGTTTTGACTTGCTTTTAACTATATTCATTTGTGTTTTTACCTATAACTATCAATAGGCTACACGAAACTGAAATTTTGCAGGAAATGAAATTTTTAATGTACAAAATTGTGAACATATTCCTGAAAAGTCCTTAATAATGACTCTCTTAATAATTTATACTCATCCTAAATATTAAGTTGGGTAACTTGCATCATTTATGGGAAAAATACTTTATTACTATATGCTCAATTGGCATAAAATAACGCAAGTTCTAACACAGAAAGTAGCATATACTTTCTAAAATAGTGTGTTCTAGTCTCATCCCTTCCATTCCCCTGCCCCTTCTCTATTATTGTTTTCTCTCAACCTCCCTCCTTCCTGTGATACACTTGCTTGAGTAGTAGGGTACAAATTTATTTGTATTCCCCAAAGATACAGATGTGTGAAGATACGGTTTATTGATTTATACGTTAAAATGAAGAGCATATGCAATTGGTATCACTGACTGGCAAAGTTTCAGAGAAAGCAAATGTTTCTAGACCATCATTTCAATATGCCAGGTTTTTTGTTTTTGTTTTTGTTTTTTTTTTGAGGCCAGGAGCCCTTAGATCAGAGACCAACAACAATCAACAAACCTACATAAAAATGCACATAGATTGCACAATCTCTTTACCCTTCTTATAAACATTCTTCTATAATAAACTTCTCAAATAGGACAACAGAAGAGTAGAAGAGCCATTTCCTCTTTACAAAATGGCACTATACTGAAATTATTAACTTGGAAGAATGTCCAACCTGCTAAGTCTTTATAAACTTGTATGAGCCCACTTCCAAACAGGATCCACAGCCATCACAATAGCTGGCAGGGAGCTCTGAGGTTTAGTCTCTCCCCTGTCCTTTACCTTGATTTTTTTTCCCCCCTCCTTAACCTTTTTCTGAAATGGAAAAGTAATTCAAGTCAGATACCACTTAGTTACAATCTTATATATTTGTATGTGAGCAGATTGGGTAGATAAATGTATCAGTTTGAAATCAAATGAATGTATAACTATTGCTCAAAACCAGCGATATTTCATAGGAGGAGGCTGGCTGTGTACCTTCATTTGAATGTGGTAAAATTTTTGTTTATATTCCTTTTCACTGGGGCCAAAGATCAACAACCAACATATTTATATAAGAATATACATACACGGAAAACACTGTCCCCTTCTCAGGAACATTCCTTCTTAATACTATCTATAAATAGTAAGGAGAGGGAACAATAACAGAAACCACACTGTGTTGTGTATTCTTTCGAAATAACAGTGTTCTGACAATGGAAACACTATACACTAGCATGAATAGTGACTCTACCATAGAAAGTTTTTAGGATAATTTACTCAAACATTTTCATTTACATATGAAACTATGCGCATTTCCCACCAATGCACATAGCTAGTTAAAAGCAAAAAATGATGTTCTTCTCAACACCAATCTATCACCTAATAAGGGTGTAATCCTGGGTTGACTAGGAAAGGGAAGATTATGGAAACCTTATACATAATTATTTCCGATCTTAATACTTAATGAATAAATCACCACCTTTCCCCACAGAAGCTGGGAAAGATTCAGATTCAAAATATTTGGGAATGCTAGGGGTGCCTGGGATCGAGCCCCGCATTGGGCTCCCTGCTCCGCGGGAAGCCTGCTTCTCCCTCTCCCACTCCCCCTGCTTGTGTTACCTCTCTCGCTGTGTCTGTGTCAAATAAAGAAACAAAATCTTAAAAAAAAAAAAAAAACTTGGGGAATGCTAGTAAGCAACAAAAGACCCATCAAACTATTATAGGAAGTTCAGAGATTTCATTTCAAAACCTCTACAGCCTTGGGATTATCATACTGGGAGTACATATTTTACTTCCTTCCTATAAATTGATAGGGAATACCAAAAAATTAAGATATTTGCCTATAAGCTTTTGTTCTTTTTAATCTTTCAATTTAAGATATTTGGAAATGTAAGTAGAATATACTGACTTCAGGGATTGTGTGTGTGTATGTGTACTTTGCCCTTCCAAGTCGTCATTTTTTTTTCTCCTTCTCCTATCAATTCAATACTATTCTCTGCCTGGTCTTTTTTTTTTTTTTTTTTTTTTTTTTCCTGTTCTTACTTTCCTTAAGGTGTTATTCTCTCCTTGAATTTTTAGCTTCTATTTTTTTTTTCTACAGAAAAAGCTTCTTTCATCAACCCTAGGTATCAGAATTATGGTTTCAACTTGTTCAAATTTAGCATAATAAGCTATTTAAATGGTTAGACATACAGTTGCTTCCAATCATCTGAAAAATAATAAAAATGAAATGGAACCCCCATCCTAAGGATATAATAAAAAATATAAAAGTAGTAATTATTAAAGCATAGAATGTAGACTACAAAGAAAACTACAAATGTTAAAATATTAAGAAATTGTGCCAAGAAGTTATGAATCATCTAGAATGCAATATACTAAAATAGAACTTTTAGTTTTGCCTTACTTCTCAATATACCAGTGACACTTAACACAAAGTTCACATGTAATTACAGTCTACAAAAACACCTGAATATAACACATAATGTACCAATAGGACACTTAATTCTAAAACCAAACCACTGATTTCTCACTAACTTTATACACAAGGAAAATGGCTGACCCTAAAAATGCCCTTCTCCTGAGTTCTTGGACAGAGTCTGATCATTTCATTTAGATGTTTCTCGCTCCTTAATTAAGACAAACTCCTCCAGACAATGAACAAAGTGTCTCTTTCCTTGCCAGTATCTCGGTGTTCATCTCATCATAGAAGTGGGATATATCCTGGGTTGAACCATAGGAACTGGCTGCTGCTGAGTGTTTTTTAAGTGCAAAAGGGCAATTTTCTATGGTTGAACCTAGTATGTACCAAAATAATTATTTCAGTATACATGCATTGAGTACCTAGTATTAACGAAGTCAGAGCAAAGAGGTCTGATTGAGCTCAAGTATGGCAAAAAGCAGGCATAAATCCGTATATGGGCATTGGCTCTGTGGAGCAACATAAATTAGTAACTCTGTTCAATAAATTCAATAAACATTTGTTGAGGCCCCTGTTTCCATCTCCCTTGGACCTATAACTCTTTTGAAAACCTAGTTACAGAATTTTTCAAGTTCCAACAGTAAGGATATCCTAGTTTGCCCTTTGAAGCTAGGAAGTAGAAGTTATGACAGCAGAGTTCCTGTTTTTTTTCTGTAAAAATTTTTTAACTCTTTATAGAAAAATATATTTTATTCATTACAAAATCCCAAATTATTTTTGTCTTTAAAGTAGACACTGTCTAAATCATTCATCTTTGTTTTATTAACCTCAAGCACAGTGCTTGGCATGTGGTTAAAACTTGGTAACAAGGAATGATTTAATTTTCAAGAGAAATTTTTACTTTATGAGAATTGAGTGTTAATTTTAAAATAAATGTGTGCGTGAATGGATAAAGAAGATGAGACATATATATGTAAATATATATATATGTAATGGAATATTATTCAGCCATTAAAAAGCATGAAATCTGGCCATTTGCAACGACGTGGATGGAGCTAGAGGGTATCATGCTAAGTGAGATAAGTCAGTCAGAGAAAGACAAATACCATATGATCTCACTCATATGTGGAATTTAAGAAAGAAGATAGATGAACATATGGGAAGGGGCAAAAAAAAAAAAAAAAAAAAAAAGGAGAGAGAGAAAACAGCCAAAAAAAACTCTTAAAAACAGAGAACAAACTGAAGCAGGAGGGAGGGAGGCGGGTGGGGGGTGGGCTATATGGGTGATGGGGATTCAGGAGGGCACTTGTGATGATGAGCACTGGGTACTGTATGTAAGTGATGAACCACTGAACTCTACTCCTAAAACCAATTTTGCACTGTGTGCTAAGAAAATTTAAATAAAAATAAATATGTGATGAAAAACAAATATTTCTTTCTTATTATCTTCAAAAATTTAACAATTTATGATCTTTGTACTTACAAGCACTTTAACCACTGAGAAATATGTTATGACAGGAACTTCTGCTTTTTAGTTATCAAGGTTAATTAAACATCCAAGAGGGCATAGTAAACACAAAGGTAAAAAAAAAAAAAAAAATCCAGAGTGTCCACCTAAGCAACAGAAATAGTACATTATATATCAAAATTTTAAGATTTCTGTAGGGGCTATTTCCTCAAACAGATAAACTCATAAGCTACTTCTCCAGTATACAGATATATCAAGCTTTCCATTGTCTTTCAAATTGCTTTCTCTTTTTCTGTCTCCTAAACAGAAATATCTTTATAGAATATACCTCTGTTTTTGTCAAATTTTGCCAAGACCAAATATCATGTTTCGCAAAACAGTGAGAAAACAAGTTTGAAAATGTTTTGAAAGGTTACAAACACTTTCCTATGAGTATGTGACTTTGGAATCTACGGAGATTTAAAACATGTTCATCTATACGTTTGGTTGGTTCCTTAACTTAATGTGGGTTGTTTCATATTGTCATGAAATATGAGAGGTATTAGGGCTGCAATAATGGGTAAGAAGTAAGGTCCCTCCCCTTCAAGCACTTGGCATCTCGTAGGGACAAAGAGGAATGCATACACTCTCGCACAGTCAGACACTGCTGTGGTAATGATGGACATGTCGCTATGGAAGTACTCAGCAGAAGCACCTAAACCAGGGAACTCAGAGGAGACTTCAGGGAGAAATAGACTCTAAGCTGAAACTAAAGTATAAGTAGGCATCAGCCAGATATAGGGAGGGTATATAAATCTCTCCACATTTGAAAAGGCACAAATCTGTGCTTGAATGACTTTGTTCAGCAGGATTCTGCTTTACTCTAGGTGAGTAAAGAGAGACAGACTCAAACATAGAAGACTGTCTCACATGTTGGACCATGGAAACTTAGCTGATTAGGCAAGGGAGAAAACACAGGAGGGGACTGACAAATAGAAAGGTATCAGAGGGGGTGCCTGGGTGGCTCAGTTGGTTAAGCAACTGCCTTTGGCTCAGGTCATGATCCTGGAGTCTCAGGATCGAGTCCCGCATCAGGCACCCTGCTCAGCAGGGAGTCTGCTTCTCCCTCTGACCTTCTTCCCTCTCATGCTTTCTCTCTACCATTCTCTCTCTCTCAATAAATAAATAAATAAAAATCTTTATAAAAAAATAAAAAAGAAAAAAGAAAGAAAGGTATCAGAGGGGTTAAGGAGCAGGAAGCTTCTAAGATTGGGGTGAGAAAGAGATCCTCGAACTTAATGTTTCAGAAATGGAATGATCCTGGGTGATGACAAGGCCCAAGGCATGGCTGTGGGGATGTACCGCTGAAATGGAGAAGGAACAGAGGTCACTGGAGATGAAAAGTCAATGTCACATGAATTGAGGCGGCTCAGGTTTGAATGAGTCACCTACAGTGTGAAGTCACCCAGGTTGAAAACAATATGTTCTTTTTGTGTGGGAGATAAACTATGGAGAGGAGCCCATATGGGAGGGCAATACGCATAACGGTCAAGAAGACAGGCTTTGTATCAAACAGATCTAAGGCTGAGTGTCATAAACACCTCATTACTATGTCTGGAAAATGGATATATTTTTGTGAGATAATTATGTATGAAGCACAGGGCCTGCCCCATGATACGGGTCAATGGATGGTTGGCCCTTAACAGGGTCTGGGTAACAATTTTTCTTCAATAAATTATTTATATCACCTAGTTTGCATAAGAAACTTAGGTCCAGTATTCCTCCTATACCTCAATGTTGCAAAAAAATAAAATATTTTTATTTAGTAATATCAAATAATCTCCAAAAAATACTTTTAATTTCAATGTAATTACTAAAAAGTATAGTCATTAAAATTGTGTGGTATTACAATAAGGATAGAGAAATAGACCAAGGGAACAGGAAAGAGAGCCTAGAACAAATCACATATGGATCCAGATGAAATAAAGATGAAATGTGAAAAGCAAAACTGTAGAGCTTTTAGAAGACAATATATTTAACCATCCTTATGGCATTAGGTAGAAAAGGACTTCTTACACAAGAAATGAAAAGCACATAATAAAAATAAAGATCAATAAATTTGTCCCCATTAAAAAAGATGCTCATTGTCAGGTAGTTATATTGGGGAGAGAAATTAAAACAATGAAATGGCAATCTATACTCTCTATATTGGCAAAATATTGTAAATCAATAATGTTAAACATTGTTGAAGATTTATGGAAACAGGAACTCTTTGAACAGGACCTAACAAACGGCAAAATGTTACTATTTACTCTTGTTTCTTCAGACTGCATAAATCTTTCACCTTTGACAGCTCTTAATAGCAAGCATATCTGCATCTATCATATCATTTTTGGTATGTTTGAAATGTTTTACAGATGTATTTTTAATTTTTATTTAAAGCTTCTTTAGCTAATGATGTACTACTTTGAAGAGTTTTTAATAAGCAGTTTATCCTGTATAATCATGAAGGCTATAAAGAACATTTAACAAAGCATATTTTCAGTGACTAAATTAGCAAATATAACTTGCTATGCACTGAAATAGTGTTGCTGCTACTTTCAACTTTATTTAGATCTTCATCATTTGACGATATCTGGATTTGTTGAGTAACAGGCAATGGATGCAAGAGCAGGTGCTGAGCTCTTTAAGGAATGGGAGTTCCTGTTACATTGAAATTAGCCTAGCTCCCTATGCTGGCTGCAATGCCCTTTCTCCTCTGTGTCTCTGGCTACCTATGCCAGTCCTGCAATAACACTCTCAGCAAGGGTCCCCAGAAGACAAGTCCCCGTCACTCCTGCGTACAAGCCTAACCTCAGCTTCAGCATAACCTATCACACACTTTCCAGGAAAGACATTTCCATTCCTTGAATAATTAAAGTAAGACTTCAGCTTATGAAACAAAACCATCCAACAAAGGTGAGGTCAATATGGTACAAAGGTGATATTTATGAGCAAATTCCACATCTCTAAAGTCATGACCTAAAAATAAAAAATTATTTTTTAAAAAAAAAAGCAGAATTTCAAATTTTATAAACCTATGTTCTCTGTACTTTCCCTTTCCGGCTCTCTCAGGTAATAATGAGTGTTACAGAAGAGGGCGGCCAAGAAAGAATTGTTATACACAGGAACTTAATCCTTCTTGACATTTTGTCCTGAGACTCGCCTCTGGGTGTATATTATCTTAGACGCCACAGCGGTTCATATAACCTTGAACATATTACTTTTGATCTCAGCATGACATTGCCACAGAGGTCATCTGAAGTTCCACACAGCTACCAGAGGTATAGCAAAACACATGATTCAATGCAAACATTGTGACAGAATTTTTGTGTGTGTGATTCATACAACACATCTTATGATGAAAGTATATTAAGTATAAACATGAAACAGCTGAAAATTAAAACACAGTTTTCCTACTTGTTATTTGCTGATATTTCCAGGTGCTTCACAGGTACTAATGAAAATGTACATCCAACAACTTCAATACTCAGTTTACTGGTAAAATCACACGATAGAAATCGCTAATTGCTATTAGTACAGTCACATGGGGTAATATAACTAGAAAAGCTGCAGTTAGGATGCTAGTTTTCATTTTGGCATACTATTTATATGAGATGTGAGAGTTTCATTAAATGTCATTTTGCCTCAATTCTCCTGCCAGGCACAATATTTCAATATACCTTTTTTAAGATTTTATTTATTTGAGAGAGAGAGTGAGCACGAGCAGGGTGAAGGGCAGAGGGAGAAGCAGACCCCCCACCAAGCAGGGAGCCTGATGTGGGGCTCAATACCAGGACCCCGGGATCATGACCTGTGCCAAAGGCAGACATTTAACCACTGAGCCACCCAGGCGCCCCTCAATATATCTTTTCTTAATGGAAAACACATTCCTCTTCAAATAAGTGGTCTCAATAAAGTTACTAACATGTAAATATGGAAAATGCCATTATAAAACATATAGCTAGAGATTAAAAGGTTTGATTTGTTACTTCACAAAGCTATACATAGGAAAAAGATTAGATAAATTCAAAGAAATTCACTTTTGTAAAGAAATGGCTACAGAGGCTCCTGTCAAAAAGAACCACTTACACTTCATTTAAAAAAAAAAAAAAAAAAAAAACACAAAAAACCCACCTGGGATTCAGAAGTTTCTTCTGTCAGTATTGACAATGTAGCTGCTTGAGAAAGGGCTTACATTTTTATGTAAATATAACTACATGTAAGTACATAGATACGGAAATATTTTGTTTTTATATAACACTCTGGGAATCTATAGAAATCTATCCCAGTTTAATCATAATTGTTAAGGAAATCCTTACTAAGCAGCTATATATCAGCTTCTATATTAGGTCTTAGGGATACAGGACTACCTGGTTCTTTTGTTTTCTGTTGAAAGGTTTCTTTTCACATATGAGTGTAAACATACAAAGAGTTTTCTGTAAAATCTATTGACGAATAAAGCCTCCAATGAGAAACAAAAGAGTGGGGACGGTTAAATCGGACCTTTCTCATGGCCCCTCTTCACCATCAGAATGGACAAATAGCCAGAACACTAAATGGAAAAAGGCAAACGTTCTATTTTTCTTTCCCTGACCTCTACACAAAAGAAAGCTTCTAAAACATCCCTATTTAAGAGGAAAAACACTCTCCTACAACTGAAATTAAAATTCTTTGGCATCTAAAAAGTATTCCAGTGGATAATCTGATTTATCATGAATTTCCCCACTCCATGATTTATCTTCTTGAGTTTGACTCTTAATTTCAGGCATGTCAAACTCTGCAATGCTTAGAAGGGGAATTCCCTTCTTTGCAGACCTTTTCCACATAGCTACTATTCTTCACATAACAGCAATGATGGTGAACACCCCCTTCAAGGTGCTAAACTTGGAGTTTTTTTTTTTTTTTTTTTTTGCTGGGCTGAGTTGTAGAATTGTTATTTTCATGTTAATTATCACAGGAGGGAAGGCATTTTAAGGTCTGAAATAAGGTAAATAGAAAAGAAACTAATTCATGTGCCAGTTTTTCTAGACATTCATCTACCTCTTCACAGAAAGACACAAAGACACATCAGGCCACCACAATGACCAGTGGCCTTACAGCTTCCCTCTTAAACACAAGGCAGCTCTCACTTTATAACCCTTTTCCCCCTTTATGAAACTCATCATTCACTATGGCTACAAAGTAAAGGAGACCCTAGGATATAATTTATTTGTTGGTATTTTGGATGTCAGCTTCTGTTTGTTCATCTTTCTCTAAGATACCCATTTATCTCTGTATTTATTTTTTTTAATTTTATTATGTTATGTTAGTCACCATATAATACATCATTAGTTTTTGATATGGTGTTCTATGATTCATTGTTTGCATATAACACCCAGCACTCCATGCAGTATGTGCCCACCTTAATACCCATCACCAGGCTAGCCAGTCCCCCCTCCCCTCTAAAACCCTGTTTGTTTCTCAGAGACCATAGTCTCTCATGGTTCATCTCTCCCTCCGATTCTCCCCCCTTCATTTTTTCCTTCCTTCCCCTAATGTCCTCCATGCTGTTCCTTATGTTCCACAAATAAGTGAAACCATATGATAATTGACTTTCTCTGCTTGACTTATTTCACTTAGCATAATCTCCTCCAGTCCCATCCATGTTGATGTAAAAGTTGGGTATTCATCCTTTCTGATGGCTGAGTAATATTCCATTGTATATATGGACCACATCTTCTTTATCCATTCATCTGTTGAAGGGCATCTTGGCTCTTTCCACAGTTTGGCTATTGCAGACATTGCTATGAACATTGGGGTGCATATGGCCCTTCTTTTCACTATATCTGTGTCTTTGGGGTAAATACCCAGGAGTGCAATTGCTGGGTCATAGGGTAGCTCTATTTTTCAATTTTTGAGGAACCTCCACACTGTTTTCCAAAGTGGCTATACCAACTTGCATTCCCACCAAAAGTGTAAGAGAGTTCCCCTTTCTCCACAACCTCTCCAATATTTGTTGTTTCTTCCCTGTCCATTTTTGCCATTCTAACTGGTGTAAGGTGGTATCTCAATGTGGTTTTGATTTGAATTTCCCTGATGGCTAATGATGATGAACATTTTTTTCATGTGTCTGTTAGCCATTTGTATGTCTTCTTCAGAGAAGTGTCTTTTCTTATCTTCTGCCCACTTTTTGACTTATTTGTTTTTTTACAGATCTTGGATACCAGCCCTTTATCTGTAGTGTCATTTGCAAATATCTTCTCCCATTCTGTGGGTTGCCTCTTTGTTTTGTTGACTGTTTCCTTTGCTGTGCAGAAGCTTTTTATCTTGATGAAGTCCCAAAAGTTCATTTTTGCTTTTGTTTCACTAGCTTTTAGAGATGTATCTTGAAAGAAGTTGCTGTGGGCGATGTCAAAGAGGTTACTGCCTATGTTCTCGTCTAGGATTTTGATGGATTCTTGTGTCACGTTGAGGTCTTTCATCCACTTTGAGTTTATCTTTGTGAATGGTGTTGGAGAATGGTCGAGTTTCATTCTTCTGCATGTGGCTGTCCAATTTTCCCAGCACCATTTATTGAAGAGACTGTCTCTTTTCCATTGCATATTTTTCCCTGCTTTGTCAAAGATTATTTGACCATAGAGTTGAGGGTCCATATCTGGGTTCTCCATTCTGTTACATTGGTCTATATGTCTGTTTTAGTGCCAGTACCATGCTGTCTTGGTGATCACAGCTTTGTAATACAGCTTGAAATCGGGCAACATGATGCCCCCAGCTTTGTTTTTCTTTTTCAACATTTCCTTGGCGATTTGGGGTCTTTCCTGATTCCATACAAATTTTAGGATTGTTTGTTCCAGCACTTTGAAAAATGTCATTGGAATTTTGATTGGAATGGCATTGAAGATATAGATTGCTCTGGGTAGCATAGACATTTTAACAGTGTTTATTCTTCTGATCCATGAGCATGGAATGTTTTTCCATCTTTTTGTGTGTTCTTCAATTTCTTTCATGAGTGTTCTGTAGTTCCTAGAGTATAGATCCTTTACCTCTTTGGTTAGGTTTATTCCGAGGTATCTTATGGTTTTTGGTGCTATTATAAATGGAATCATTTCTCTAATTTCTCTTTCTACAGTTACATTGTTAGTGTATAAGAAAGCAACTGATTTCTGTGCATTGATTTTGTATCCTGCCACATTACTGAATTATTGTATGAGTTCTAGTAACTTGGAGGTGGAGTCTTTTGGGTTTTCCACATAAAGTATCATGTCGTCTGTGAAAAGAGAGAGTTTGACTTCTTCTGTGCCAATCTGAATACCTTTTATTTCTTTTTGTTTGATTGCTGTTGCTAGGACTTCTAGTACTATGTTGAACAATAGTGGCGAGTGGGCATTCTTGACGTGTTCCTGATCTTAAGGGAAAGGCTCTCAGCTTTTCCCCATTGAGGATGATATTTGCTATGGGTTTTTCATAGATGGATTTTATGAACTTGAGGAATGTTCCCTCTATCCTTATACTCTGAAAGGTTTTAATCAGGAAAGGATGTTGTATTTTGTCAAATGCTTTTTCTGCATCAATTGAGAGGACCATATGGTTCTCCCTCCTCTTATTGTGTTCTATCACATTGATTGATTTGCGAATGTTGAACCACCCTTGCATCCCAGAGATAAATCCCACTTGGTCATGGTAGATGATCCTTTTAATGTATTGTTGGATCCTATTAGCTAGGATTTTGTTGAGGATTTTGGAATCCATATTTATCAGGGATATCAGTCTGTAATTCTTTTTGATGTTTTCTTTTTAAAAGAAATTATTTATTTGACAGAGAGAGAGAGAGACAGCAAGAGAAGGAACACAAGTAGGGGGAGTGGGAGAGGGAGAAGCAGGCTTCCCGCTGAGCAGGGAGCCCGATGCGGGTCTGAATCCCAGGACCCCGGGATCATGACCTGAGCCGAAGGCAGATGCTTAACAACTGAGCCACACAGGTGCCCCTTGATGGGGTCTTTGCCTGGTTTGGGGATTAAGGTAATGCTGGCCTCACAGAATGAGTTTGGAAGTTTTCCTTCTGTTTCTATTTTTGAAACAACTTCAGTAGAATAGGTATTATTTCTCCTTTGAATGTTTGGTAGAATTCCCCAGGGAATCCATCAGGCCCTGGACTCTTGTTTTTTGGGAGGTTTTTGATCGCTGCTTCAATCTTGATACTGGTTATTGGCCTATTCAGGTTGTCAATTTCTTCCTATTTCAGTCTTGGCAGCTTATAGGTTTCCAAGAAGGCTTCCATTTCATCCAGATTGCTCAGTTTATTGGCATATAGTTGTTGATAATAATTTCTAATTTTTTCTATTTCCTTGGTATTAGTCATGATCTCTCCCCTTTCATTCATAATTTCATTAATTTGGGTTCTTTTTTCTTTTGGATAAGTCTGGCCAGTGGTTTATCGATCTTATTAATTCTTTCAAAGAACCAACTTCTAGTTTCGTTGATCTGATCTACTGTGTTTCTGGTTTCTAATTCATTGATCTCTGCTTTAATTTTAATCATTTCTCTTCTAATGCGTGGCTTAGGCATCATTTGCTGCTTTTTCTCTAGTTCTTTAAGGTGTAGAGTTAGCTGGTGAATTCGGGATTTTTCTATTTTTTTAAGTGAGGCTTGGATGGGCTATGTATTTCCCCCTTAGGACCGCCTTTGCAGTATCCCATAGGTTTTGGACCCATGTGTTTTTGTTCTCGTTGATTTCCATGAATTGGTTAAGTTCTTCTTTGATTTCCTGGTTGACCCAAACATTCTTGACCAAAGTGGTCTTGAGCTGCCAAGTGTCTGAATTTCTGCCAAATTTTTTCTTGTGATTGAGTTCCAGTTTTAAAGTACTGTGGTCTGAGAATATGCAGGGAATAATCTCAATCTTTTGGTATCGGTTGAGACCTGATTTGTGACCCAGTATGTGGTCTATTCTGGAGAAAGTTCCATGTGCGCTCGAGAAGAATGAGTATTTTGTTGTTTTAGGGTGGAATGTTCTGTAAATATCTATGAGGTCCATCTGATCCAGTGTATCATTCAAAGGTCCTGTTTTCTTGATTTTCTGCTTAGATGATCTGTCCATTGCTGAGAGTGGAGTACTGAAGTCTCCTACCATTAACGTATTGATAACAATATGACTCTTTATTTTGGTTAACAGTTGGCTTATCTAGATGGCTGCTCCCATGTTGGGGGCATAGATATTTACAATTGTTAGATCTTGTTAGATAGACCCTTTAAGAATGATATAGTGTCCTTCTGTGTCTCTAATTACAGACTGTAGTTTAAAATCTAATTTGTCTGATATAAGAATTGCTGCCCCAGCTTTCTTTTGAGGTCCGCTGGCATGGAAAATGGATCTCCATCCCTTCACTTTCAGTCTGGATGTATCTTTAGGTTCAAAATGAGTCTCTTGTAGGCAGCATATGGATGGGTCCTGTCTTTTTATCCAATCTGCAACCCTGTGCCGTTTTATGGGAGCATTTAGGCCATTCACATTGAGAGTGATTACTGAAAGATACGAATTAATTGTCATCATGTTGCCTGTGAAGACCTTGTTTTTATAGATTATCTCTGTAAATTTCTGTTGTATATCACTCTTGGGGTCTTTCTCCTTTTATAGAACCCCCCTTAATATTTCTTGCAGGGCCAGCTTAGTGGTCACATATTCTTTCAGTTTCTGCCGGTTGTGGAAGCTCTGCATCTCTCCATCCATTCTAAATGACAGCCTTGCCGGATAAAGTATTCTTGGCGGCATGTTCTTCTCATTTACTACCCTGAATATGTCTTGCCAGGCCTTTCTGGCTTGCCAGGTATTTGTGGATAGGTCTGATGTTATTCTGATGTTCCTCCCTCTGTACATAAGGAATCTCTTCCCCCTAACTGCCCTTGAGATGGTTTCCTTGGTTCTAAGATTGGCGAGTTTTACTATTACATGCCAGCGTGTTGGCTTCTTTTCCTTGATCTTGGGAAGGGTCCTCTCTGCCTCTAGGATGCTGTTTGTTTCATTCCCCAGATTAGGGAAGTTCTCAGCTACAATTTGCTCAAATACATCTTTTAGTCCTTTCTCTCTCTCCACTCCCTCCGGGATTCCAATTATTCTGACATTGGAACGCTTCATGGTGTCACTTATTTCTCTGATTCTATTTTCATGGATTCTGAGTTGTTTTTCCCTGGCCTCCTCTTTTCCTTTTTTAGCTATTATATTGTCTTCCAGGTCACTTATTCGTTCTTCGGCTTCAGTTACCCTAGCTGTTAGATTATCCAGGTTGGATTGGATCTCATTGATAGCATTTTTAAGTTCTGGCAATTCAGCTTTCATTTCTGCCCTTAGAGACTCTATGTTGCCATTAATTGATTTCTCCATTCTAGCCATTGTCTTCACAATTGCTAGCCTGAATTCCATCTCCGACATCTTGGTTATATCTGCATCCATTTGTAAATCTGCAGCATAAGTCATAATCTCTGAGTCTTTTCTATTTTGGGGGCTCCTCCTCCTAGTCATTCTGTTGATGGGTGTTTGAGGGAATGTATAGAGTCCAAATTATTGATCATAACACAAGCAAGATGCACCTGTTTTCTTGGGACCTTAGGGTTGATGGCCTCTTGTTTGCCCAGTCTATCTGCTGGGGGAGGAGCCTGCCACGCTGTTACTCAAGCAACCCTGTTTGGGCAGAGTTGCCCTGCCCCCCCCCGGTGGCAGGGGATGGGCTCCGCGGGAATCAGTTTTTGGGGCTTCTCTGGCGGCTTTCCCTGGAGGCTTTCCGTGTCTCTTCCGCAAGTCAGAGCAGAAGAGACCGTTTCCAACCCTCTGCCTCAGAGCAGAGAGACTGCAGTTTGTTCTTCAGTGAGCTCTCCAGGTCACACCATCTCCGTTTCTGTCTGTGCTGCTATAAACTGCAGCAGCCTGGGTTGTGCGCCCCTCTGCAGCGCCCCCAGTCCTGCCTCCGAGTCGGAGAACGTCTCTGCCCTTTGTGCTTCTAAAACCGCCAGCCGCCCCCAGTTTGCATGAGCGGCCCCACCGCTCCAGGTTTCCACTTCGGGGGTTGCCCTAAAGTCCTTTCCCCGCCACTACCGGTCTGCGAGTCTGTGCCCGTCCCCAGCGTGCCAGGCTGTCGCTCACCGGCAGTGTAGAATCCTCACGGCCAGGCACCCTCCCACTGCCGTTTATCCTCTGATATCTGCCCACGGAATCAGGGCTCCCCGCTTCCTACCTCAAAACCAACCACCTGGATATTCTGTTTGTAGAGATCCAGATCTTCTTACACCTCAGGCTGGTTTTGTGGGTGCTCAGAGTGGTCTGGTAGATATCCAGCTCAATTCCGGGGACCAGTTGAAATAGGGTCCCCTCCTCCTCTGCCATCTTTCCTAGTCCCCAAGAGCTGTATTTATTACTTTAAAAAAAAATCTTCTAAATTCTTAACTTTGTGCTGAGAATTGAAGTAATAAACAATTTGTCCTTGCCCTCACAAAACTTGGAATCTGAGAGAGAAAAAGAAAGTTATACAGGCAATTACAATAAAGCATTAGGAGTTTTACGGTAGAAAAATTGCAAGTGCTGTGGAAGTACAAAGTAAGAGAACATAACCTCATCAAAGGTTCAGGGGAGGTACCTACAATGGCGAAAAAAACAGCATTTATACTAAGAGAACTCACCAACACGACTATAGTCACATGATGTGGTGTGGATGAAATGTTTTTTCTATAAGAAATGGGACTTTAAAAAGTACTTATTCAAATTATAAACATTTATGCAATTTTAAATAACAAAAGTTAATTTCTAAAACATAATTAGGATTATCCGTCAAACATTCATTCCAATACAGTTTATGATATGAAAAAACTGAAAACAATCTAAGTGAAGAGCAATAGGGAACTGGTTAAATCTAGGGTCCATCTTTATAATTGAGAAGGAAGCTGAAATTTAAAAATTATGCCATAGAAGACTATTTAGAGATATGGAATTATGCTCAAATAAATTGTTGAGGGGAGAAAAGCATGTTACAAAACAGTAGTACATACAAGACGACCTCATTTATGTTTAAAAAAGTACACAGAAGCAGAGAAAAAAGTCTGTGAAGATATATCAAGTTAAGAGTAGCTACATCAGGTTTGCAAAATTATGAGAATTTGTTGCTTATCTAAATGTTCTAAATTTTATATAGGTAGCATATGTTTCTTTTATAAGATTCTTTAATCAACGTTACTGTTCTTGTTGCTAAACAAAATCCTTCAATAACACCTGGTTGCCTACCAAATAATAGTCCCACACTCCCTGTCCTGATCATAAACACAAGCACAACCCAGCGCTCTCCTCCCTCGCCATTCCAAATCGCCAGCACCCCAGGGCTGCCTCTAGTCAGTACTTCACCACTTTGTGACCTAGAATGAACACCCACTCCGGGTTAGCTTGGCAGGCAGATGGCACATTTGTACAACGAAAAAGCCGCCCTTCCTTTGGGAATTCCCCCTTGTCCCACTGTGTTTCCATTACCTTTTGAATTACTATCACAGAAATGATTGAATATAAATTGTGTATTATTATGTTTCTTCCCCACATATATATAAACTTAACAAGGTCAGAGACCACAAATTATTCCACTGTCTATTCTTAGTATGGTGTATGGTACCCAATAGTCTCTCTATAAATGTCTGTTGAATGCATGAAAGTCTGTGTGAATGTTCATCATTAAAAAATAAATTTTAAAAATGTTAGTAAAAAGCTTTGAATGTATTTCTTTTCTAATTCTGCTTGTACAAATACAATGGCAATTGGGGCCATTTTGTGTATATATGTATTGCCAAATTCTCTATTTCAACTGAGGCATGGCTTTAGACTATAAAGCCTCAGAACACAGATCATGACAACTGTAGTCCTAGTCTATACCTAACATACTCTGGAACTCAGTAATAATCAATTTCTCCAACAAGATCCACAAAGAAAAATAGAGTTGGCACTCCAGTCTGGTTGGGAGTATTTTTCTCTCCTAAATGAACAGTAATTGGTTAGGTTTTTTAAGTCATTAAGTCATCATGTGCCTGTAAGCAAAAAATTAAACAGCTTTGAAAGCAAATGAAATTTTAATAAAATGAGTAACTACTTACATGGTATAGACCTGAAATTTTAAAACCAGAGCCCTGTATTTAATATGATTATATCATTTTAAAAAATAAAATGAGTTGATATGTTTCTTTCCAGCACTGAATCCACTTTGCAAAATAAGACTGTCAACAAATTTATATTCCCACGAATTATCGTTATGAATGCATCTAGTCCCTTCTCCAATTAAAATAATATTTTAAAACATAGTAAATTGTTCTTTTTAAAGGTTATAGCTAAGGCTGGAATGTTAGAGTAGCTCAAAAATATGCACAGAAAAATACCTTCTCAATTCTTATTCTGTTCAATTTGGCTTTTTCCTTAAAGAATTTCTATTTCTATTTCCTGTATAGGAGGAAAATAGTACTGTGCATGAAGTAGAAACAGTGAGGTCGCTGGGGCTTAAGTTATCTCAGAGCTTTCTAGAGCCCAAAAGCAGCTGTTCCACAGTGATCAATGTTTCGGAGGTCCAGTAGCTATTCTTTCCTACTTTAGTAAAAGCACTAAGAGTTGAAGGGATTGATTCAAGGCCACTGGTCTTAAAGTTTCTTACGTCCCAAATCCAACCAGACTGACAGGGTATAGGACAAGGTTTTAGCAAGAACATTTACTAACCAATGGCAGCTCTGTGATATATTATGCTTTGGAGAAAAATGTGCCTGATGTGTAGAAAAAGACATATTAGTCATATATGTAAGGGGAGGAAATGAAGCTAAAAGGTTCAAACTCTAAACAACTACCGTTTAAAATCTGTCAGTTAAAAGCATTTTCAGAATGGGGCAGATAGTCAATCAGAAAGCAAGAATTCCCCAACACTGAGTGAGGCTTGCACTATTTAAAGGAATGACATGCACATCTGCCTCCCGGGCTACCAGGGATGATTCTGTCTTGCTGAAGCTTCCCTGGGTTTTTCAATTATTGTTCTTTATAAACCTAATCATATTTCAAATATGCTGAGGAATTTATGTTTTAAAGACACCTGTGGTAACAATTGTATGAACCAAGGAATGCATTTATAATTGAGATATGCATTACTAGAGTTCATCCAGTTAGTTAGGATCCATTGGAAACCCAATGCAAAGTTTATGCAAAGACTTTAAAAATATGCTATTTGTGAATGCTCAAATGGAATTTTAATATATGAACTTTTATACTGTTGAACAGTCTTAGGTGAATCTGGGTTATCAAAAAACTTTTATAGTAAAAAAAGTTGAGAAATGCACTGTCCTAAATCAAGTACTTCTGGTGGAAAAAATTACTCTTAACAAAATAAATATGTATATGTCGCATTGGAGGGGCTTTGAAAAGATCTCTGGGTCTTTTCTTATCTTTCTAAGCTTAAACTTTCTCTAGATTTTTGAAATATAGGTAAATAAGCATAGTAAAAAAAAAAATGACTGCATAAACTCCTCTTTCACCAAACATATTAAAGTCAGAAGAATGTGACAGGCAGAATTACATGCAACATGATTCAAGATAATTGCCAATAAAGTGGTCAGAGCTTCAAAAAAAAATGTCAATTTGCAAAATGAAGAGTTTGCTAGTATTTTACCTCTGCTGAAAAATTTGATTGCCTTGCCTTTCTATACCAGCAAATTCCCCTCTATAATTCCGGCAAATAGTGTTATAGTCATATTCTACTGCAGCTATTATAGATCCTAAATGAAACTCCTATTGTTTCAATTTGGCTCTGAGTGGTTGATATTAGAGACAAATGATTTTCACTTGAAGATTCTTGCAAAACTATCAAAATATCACTTCATAAACATGTCTGTGTTCTATATTGCTGTGGGCTTAGAATCTTTTATTCATTGTTCTTGTGGTCTGAAAAATCAATTAACAAAGTTAGTGTAGAATTACCAATATTCAAATATAATGCTTTTCATTGTTTATATATACTAATCTGAAAAACAAGCACTTAATGAAAATAGGACTGCTGGCCTCAATTAGCAAATCATCTTCTTAACCTCCAAAGTTTGTGTGTGTGTGTGCACATATATGTGCATATATGTATACATATATGTATGTATATACAAATATAAAATATATATCAGCTTATCATAGAAGTTAGAGAATTTGCACACCAGAATGTTCCCTTTGAAAAATCTGGACTTATAATTCAGTTCAATATATATTTACTGAGCACCCACCATGTTCCAACTACTATGGACATAGGTATGGAAAAGATGAGGTTTCAGCTGTTAATTAAGGAGCTTGTGAAAATTTTTAGAAAGTAACCATGTTATCCAGATCATTTCAAAAAGCAAACAACAACAACAAAAAATACCATGGCTTTATTGTCATGGGAGAGGAACGCTTATACCACACCAGATATGAGGTACCATAAGATAGGCTTCTT
The DNA here is from genome assembly GCF_003265705.2 of Callorhinus ursinus. NCBI lineage: Eukaryota > Metazoa > Chordata > Mammalia > Carnivora > Otariidae > Callorhinus > Callorhinus ursinus. The sequence goes on along the minus strand of NW_027397071.1, from coordinate 11,289,273 downwards.
GGAAGACAGAATGACTGAACTGAGTTCAGATAGATAAATGATAGAAAGATAAATAGGAGTTATCCAGATTAAGAAGTAGGGCAAGGTTATTTTGGCCAAAGGCAAGAGCATGAACTAAGGTACAGAGGCAAGAAAGAATTCCGTGCACGTGGAAAATTACCAGATCTCTGCTATGGCAGAAGAGAAGAATTGCAGGAATAAGTTCAGTACGAACAGGTCTTGGGAGGCTTATATATTTAATACTCTGTAGACTGGTTCTGAGGATGGGTTGGAGTTTAAGCAGGAGAGGCCAGGCTCTTCTTTAGGTAAATCGTTTTTCTAATAGTATGGAGGAGGCAACAAAGGAAGTTGGGATCAGAGGCAAGAGAAGCAGCTAAGAGGCCATTATAATAGTCAATAAGTTGAATAATAATTTACTAAATACCCATGGCTCATGTATGTGGGAAAGCTGAGGGGTTGGGAGTGGGCCTTACCAGGTCAGATAATAAGGAGTGCATTGTCTGGGGAGTATCTTAAAACAGTACTAAAACAGAATAGAAGTCCAATTGATTTTCTTATCACCATGGACCAACAATTCTAAGCAATGTCAGTGACAAAATATCCCTCCCACCACTGCATGAACCACTTCCATTGCACCCATTCCCCCTTGGTGCTTAACTGCTAAACACTTTTGGGAAAGGGGTCCGGCACTAAAATTATCTGAGGACTGTAAAGATATAGACCAGGTGCTCATCATTAAAGATGCTATGGATCTAGGAGGGGAGATAGGCACAGACCTTAATAACCAGAACTCACAAATACACTTTCTATATACCTGCCCCTGGCCAGCCACACCTGAGATCAAGGGCAGGAGCCAAACTAGTCCTATATACCCTGACTGCACATGGCCATCTGAGGGCAGAACCAGTCTATTGCAGGTCACCACTGGGATCCCCCTATCACAGCCTGATCTGGAGGGAGGGTGTGACCCATGTCAAGTACTGCTACACCTAACTGCATTCCTCCCTGCTGAAAACTCAGAGCCAAAAGTTCATGGAAGCTTTATCATCTGCTTTGTACGCATGCTAATGATACATAAATGAGGAAACAAAAGGCAACGGATATTCTCTCTAAATATTGTTTAAGGGAGATGGTAGTAATTCTGAGAAGTTGGCACATTCCAGAATCAAAGTAGGGAGGGGGAGGAGTATTTCTGGAGAAAGCCCCTAAGGTCACTCTGTTCATAAGTTGTGCCACATGCCCGGTGGAGAGCAGGGTTTTTTGAGCAATGTTTGCTCCCCACATCTTCCTCTTCCTTCCGCCACTTCACCTTATCCTTCCTCTGCACACTACGGAGAAAAATCTTAGGATATTAAGAACAGGTATTAAAAATCAACAAGTCTAACCCACCAATTTTCAAGAGTAAAATAAAGCTCATAAACTTAAATGACTTACCAAAGTCACACAACTGGCTGTTGGCCGTCAGGAATTACCAAGAAAGTGCTTAGTCTCGGGGGGAGTAGAGAGAAGATTTAATGCCTTATTTCTCAAAAGCATAGGCCTTTGGAGAATACCAACATGCACTGAAGCAGGTGGTGTCTAAAATTTAGAAAGGGGTGTGTGGGCCTCTAGGATTGTGATGGCCGCCTGCGAGGCTGGTAAAATCCACAATGCCTGGACACTTCAAGACGCAGCACAGTGGATGACCATGGCTCCTGCCTTCTCTCTCACTCTTCTCTGCTCCTGTAGCAAGACCATTCACTGAGACACTCATGTGTAGGCGTTCCCCAGTATTTTCCCTGGCTCTCTTACAAGCAGGTAGTTAAGGTCTTTGCTTTCTCGCCTTGGGGAACACTGCAGGGTAGAGAGACCAGACTTTTAGAAATCACCAATTCTCGCTGACTTCTGTAATACCTGAATCAGTGAAGAGAAGATGTCAAGTGGGTCCCAGAGGGGAGAGGAAGGAAGGGTCAACCTCTGAGAAAACCAGCTAGTAAAGGGCCCAATGTCCTCTAAGACAGCCCAGCTATACCTAGCTTCTTACCTTAAAAATGGTACACTAACTGCCCAGCACAGTCCGCTCTCTTTAAATTTTAATATACATGCTTTAAATATTACAATTACCTGTTGTATTATCCACTTCTACCATCATCCAAAAGAACCGAAAATATTTTATTTAAAAAACTAATACTAGCTAACACTTACATAGCACTTACCATATGCCAGGCCCTAAGAGCTTAATGTATATGAATTCATTTAAGCCCCATGATAATTCCATGAAGTGAGTCTTATTATGATCCTCAATTTAAAGAATACGAAGTTAAAGCACAGAAGGGTTAAGTGAACTGAGCAAGGTCACAGAGCTGGCAAATGGTGGAGTCTAGATTGCATTCCAGGTGGTCTGGCTCTGGAATTCAATACATTACATTTCATGAAAGCATTATAAGCAAGACATGTGGGAGCTAGCCACTTGTACTGCTGCCTCTGCTCTAATGGGACAAGATGCCTAAAAGCAGAACAAACAAGAGCAGAGCATTGCCACCGGCCTCAGGAGTCTGGGCCCCATCTTTACAGGTCGCAGCTCGCCCTCCACATCTGCCCAGACCCGGGATCCTGAAGATGGTGATGATGACAGTAGCAATCATTAAGTGCCGTGAGAGAGCCAGACATTTGGAGTGCTAATGCTCTATGAATACATCGTCTCAATTCTTCTACATCAATCCTGGAAGGTAGATACCAGTATTACCTCTTCAACAGAAGGCAGATTGAGGCAAAAGAAGTTGACCAGCTTCCCTACGGTGCATCTCTAAGTAGCAGAGCTAAGCGTGAGTCAAAACAACACCAACTACGAAGCCTAATTTTTTAACCACTTATATTGTCTGGCCTCCCACACACTGTACTTAAGATCATGTCTGTTACAGGATAACAATGCAGGAAATAAAATCCAACAAGGTCTCCACATCTGCCTGGAAAATGAGATGGAATTTTTACATAAAATAGTATAAACAGGTTCATTGTAAGGAATATTGCTATAATTGAGGATTGAGACCCTTGACTGATGATAGTTCATGTTAGGATTATATCCACACGGACATGACCAACAAGATGCAATAACATAATCAACTTCTATAAATTATTTAAAATGCCAAAATCATGCTCAAACTCCATTTTCTACACAAATCCTAATAAAGATATTATGGAAAAAGACAGTATAAAGAACAAACAGAAGCAACATTTATTACATTTGTTTGGGGTCATTTCCTGATATTTTGCTATGATTTTATTACCTAATTATATTAAAATCACAGCAAAGATATACTAATGAAAGATCTAGAATGCTGTAGGAAATGAGCTTCCTTTCTTGCCTGGAACTGTAGTGACCCAACATTGGCAGGGACCAGAGGGTCCATCTCTGTGCCTCTCTGCCCCTCTCTGCCTAATTGAGGCCCTTCAGAGAATCTTTGATGGGCTGTCCAATCACTTCAAGTGGTCCTCTCTCACCTGGGATGCAGACATTCTACTCATGCAATAGCAACCTAGACCCCTCCCCAGAAGCCCTGACATCAAAGTCATATTCCTCCCTCCTCCTAAGATTAGCAATGAAGAATGCTTATCCTTCTTTACCCTGACCAGGATTATTTTCCTGCAGCCTATCTCAGTTCACTTTATCCCTCCCTTGAGCATCTGGCATGATCCATGGCTCAGACCATCCTGGCTACAACATATATCTCTTGATAAAATATAGTGGTTTAGTGAATACAGCCCCCACCCCCAGGCAAGACTCCTAAATGATTTTAAAACATCTAATGCTTTTACTGGTTATGGAAACATATATATAAAATTTCTATTGTATTTTATACAAAATATATAAAATTTTTATGTCAACTCGGACAGTTTAACCTTTCAGGGCAGCTTCCTCATGTGTAAAACAAGCATAATATCTACTCCACATGTTTTTTTGTGAGAATTAAAAATGAAGGATATAAAAGTACGAGTATGTGAATAAGTAACGCTCTTAAACATTTGTCCCATGGTTACTTTGCCAACATGCTGATGAACCTATAAATCCCATCTAAGAATGGTTGTTCTTACATACATCTACAATGGCTGTTCTTAGTTGTGGCATACAATGAAATGTGTAGCATGAAAGATCAGCAAACCATCACCTTTTCCCTTACTGTCGTGAGAGAAGGAAAAACTCAGAGCAAGGTCCTGGGGTCTATGTGCGATTGGACAGGAGGAACGTGACAATTCTAGAAAAGATTTATTGTCAAAGGAGTGTAAACAGTTCAGTAGGAATTTCTAAGACTTACTCTTAACTTTGGTCTATATTTTTAAGTGACTCCTACACTGGGACTGGTACACGATACACGGGATTTAGCTGGCACTGTCTTATTACAGAAGCATCCCATAACAATTAGTTCCCAAGCTACTTAGCAGAACATGTTTCTTTGAATTCTCTTCAACTCTTTTGCAATAAGGGTGTGAGGCTCAAGATCTCTGATGGAGTCTTGCTGACTATGCAATGAAAAGCCCCAAGGGAGAAAGTCAAGAGCTGATAAGAAGGTCAAGAACAACACCGGGAAAAAGAGACAGATGGGTTAGGACAGTGTTCTTTAAAACTGAAGACAAAAAATAATTCTTGCCTACACTTTAATTCTACTTCACCTTACAAAAACCTCCTGCTGTTCTACTCTGCTCAACCTCTTCTTTCCAAACTATTTTGACTTTAAAAATGAACCAAGCCTTGCTACATGTCCATATGATCTCCTCTTTATCCTTCACTGTTTTATGGGGGACAAAAAGAGGTACCCACTGTTGTTGATGGACCCTACCTTAGCCTGCCTCCTGTGATCTTCCAAAGCCTCACGGCTGCATCTTCAGCAATGACCTTAGAAATTTTTGTTCTTCTTTTGGCTTTTAATGATGTTTTTAACCGGGGCCATAGAAATGAACAAGAAAGGGCATGTCTTCTAACAAGGACAAGTTAGAAATCAACACTTTTCCAAGGTGCCTGAAAATTTCACCATGGACCCATTCTCATCCCCGATATGTGGTAGCCAGCTGTAAAGACTGTAAACAAAGCAGAACAAAGCGGAGAGAAGCCACCGTTTCTTGCACATCAGGGTTTTCTTTTTTTTTTTTTTTCCTATTTATGATTGTTTGATTTTGTGCATCCGTTTTCTCCCATGCAGCTTTACGATTCCTTTATTTTTTTACATTGACATTGCTTTCATCTATTGGCTTAAGTGCCATAATACTCATTAATTTTTGTTATTTGTAAATAATTTTTTTAAATTAGGAAACAAAAAGATGTAAAAACACAGTTACAGAGAAAGAGCAGTAAAATTTCCAGTGAATGATAAATTTATAAAAAACTATTTAGAGGATGTCCTAACTGCATGGCTGACCCTAAAATTCTATCACAACTACTAATCAAGCATATAATTCTAACATTGAAAGGCTAATGATAGCCTTTCAATAGATAGATATATGGCAAATGAGAGATACATGGCAAAATAATGAAGATTTCACAACTTGGCACTTATTTTTAATTTTTATTTTATTTCATGGGTTTGTAGCTCATGACTAGGTTCAGTTTTCTATCTTGACCAGGTTACTATCTCATTGGAGCTAACTGGTAATACTGTGATTCAGATAAGGTGACTATTTTCATTTCACAGATGAGAAAACTGAAGCTATTAACTTGCCCAAAGGTTTACACAGAAGCCTGGATTAAAAGCCATGTTCTCAAACTTCAAGCCCATACTGCTTCCTACCAGTGAGAGTAAGAATTTCTGTCACTGCCATTTATTGGCCATTTACCCAGTGTCAAGCACTGTGTCTCAAAAGTTTTGACGGTTATGACCACATAAGTAGGAAGGTAACAAACCCAGCAATCTGCATACAGATTTCCCTGATTCAGGGGCCCGAAATGAATACCCTACATTGCTGTATACCATTCACACGCATTCTTAGAGCATGTTAAACTTACATATCATCACAAATTAAATAACAGCCTAATTAAAACCTTTTCAAATAAAGATTAAAAAATAGGAAGATGGGTTTTTTGGGGTTTTTTTTTTGCCTTTCAGAAATGTTATTGAAAAAAATTGGCAAGAGACATGAAGTATATTTGTTCTTGTGCTTCAATGATGATTAATGAACTCCTTTCTGGAGAGGGAAGATATGCACTTGGCATTGATATTATAAACTTTTCTCATCCCAGTAGCTTCTCTTTAGGTGGGAAAAGTGGTTACATAAGGCAGTGATTAATGAGATGCCACAAATGTTGATTTAGTTCCAGACAGGGATTTTTTTCTCTTTCTCAAATCTAAATGCTTCACCAAAATTAATTTTAAGTCACACTACAAATATGAGTAAAGTGCCGATTCAAGTTGAAAATATCTCATATGCTCAACCTGAGTCCATATGCTTTTTTCCAATTTCTTCCTGTTTTGCTAGAAAAAAAAAACATCCTTGAACAGAATGAGATTCCAAGAAGGTGTTGCCATTTCATATTTTCAAAACCATTGGCCAGATTCTGTTCTTGGATACTGCTTGAATTTAAATGGAAGATTCTTAACTTTTTAAAAAAATGGGATCCCCAAAGCATAGCATTATATTTTTTAAATGGCAAGTTCCTTCCTCTAAGAGTTAAAAGCTGTAATATTAGCAATATAATGGGGGATAGAGAAATACATGAATATTTTTATTTTCATCCATCTAATCTATGTGCCCCAAACAAACTGAAAGAATTCTCTGTCCCAAGAAGGAAGGTTCTATTCAGACTTGAAGGCATCACATGATTCCCTTGGGCCATTTAAAATAGCAGGAAGCTACAAGCAAAATCGTTGGAATCTGGACATCCAGAGGCATTTTCCCTGAACAGATAGATCATCAGGAGCAATATGCCAGGTAGGAAACCAAAGTCGTTATTCTATCTGCTTGCAACTGGATGCCCCAAGAAAGACTACTTATTAAACCACCTAATGTTTTCATGCTAAAATATAGAATTTCCACATTGTTTTAAAAATGAGGAATATCTATAGCATCTTTCAAATAAAGTTGAACTTGAAATTTTCTTACTTTAATGAAAAATTATTAAAACTAAAAATCTTTTAAGATAATAAGCCTAGTCTCAGGCCCAGAAGCAGCAGTGTAAGTTAACATGACAAGAGATTTGTAAAATTGAGGATATATATTTACAGGGGGAAAGAGAGCAATGGGAAGTGGGAGATACTCTGAACTCAAAACACAAAACATTCTTTCCTCCTGCTCCTAGAAAGGCTGGGGAGAGGTAATTTTAGTTTATCATAGTTTAGAAACAAAAAAGCCTGATTGTCTCAATATTACATACTTTTATTTTTCACATACTATTCCCTTACTACCTATACGCAGCACATATTGTGACATATTTTGCATAATTTATTCTTTGAGCAAAATATCTATATAATAAAGCACAAAAGGAAAAGTAAACAATGTAATATGGTTGTTAAGCAACATGCAAAAAAGGTAAATTTAAATTTTGTCAAGAGCAGTACTATAAATCCTTAAAATATTTTGATGTTCATTTTGGAACTGCTCACAGAAGTTTATTTTTTATTTTTTAAAAGACTTTATTTATTGTCAGAGAGACTGAGAGAGAGAGAGACTGAGAGAGAGAGAGAGAGACGAGAGAGAGCACAGCATGGGGGGCAGCAGGCAGAGGCTCCCTGCTGAGCAAGGAGCCCAATGACCAGAGCCGAAGGCAGACCCTTAAGGACTGAGCCGCCCAGGCATCCTGGAGCTGCTCACAGAACTTTAATCTATTACTTAAATAAGTTAAATGGCATGGTCTAAATGCTACATAAATTAAACAATAAGACTAGAAGTATTTAACAGAATTCAGAAGGAGAGAACTTTCTGAGCACAAAGGCAGCAAAAAAAGAAAAAAAAGTCCATAAATATCAATAATTTTGACCCCATGCAAATGTAAAACTTTATATAGAAACAAGCCAGAAAAAATTTTGATAAATATAAGGTTAATATCATTTATAGTCTTACAAATAATTTACAAAAGCACTATATCCTGAATAGAAAAATGGATAAGGTATAAACAGATAATTCACAGAAGAACAATACAAGTAGCCAATAAACATTAAAAAGGATCTATATTGCTAGTAATAAAGTTTATATGATATGAACTACTATATATAAATAGTAATATCCTATTCCTTTCTCATCAAATGATTTAAAGTAAAAAGAATAATACAGTGTTGTTAAGCATAGGGTGAGACACAGTCTCATATGTCAGAAATGGTGGGGATCTAATTCAATGTTAAATTTCTAAAAGGCAATTTGGCACAACATATATATCCTGAGTGTAGGAATTAACAAGTTTTGATCCAGAAATTCCACTTGCATGACTCCATTCTTAAATAATACTAATCTGCCATATGGATAAGTATATTCATGCATAGAAGTTCTTCAAATAGTATTTATAATAATGAAAATTAGAAAGACTCTTGTCCAACAAGAAATAATTCTAAAACCACCTGATTTTTTTTTTAAGACTATTTAATGATTCAATATACCCTTCGCAGTTCAACTAGGATGATCTTTTAAACCAGTCTCAGAAGACCATATCCTCTAGTTGAAAGGCTCACTCTGCTCTTCAGAATAAAAATCAAATTTCTGATGTGGAATTAAAGATCTTGCCTTGGTTGTTCTCATGGTACACAGCTCTCTCTCTCAAGCCCTAGCCAGTCTTTGCTTTTTCCAACCCAAGGCCTTTGCTGGAGCTGTTCCTTCTTCCTGCAAACTTCCTGTCTCCATTCATATTCTGTCAATCCCCTACACACATCCTTTCAGTTTAGACATCATTTCCCGATGTCCACATATCCAAAATATGTGCTTCCTTTAAGCATAGTCCCTGTATTACCCTGATATCAATTCTTACCTTTGGCTCCATGACACTGTTTGCTGCGTTAGGGATAATACCTCTTGTTCATCCCTATAAATTTAACATTGTGCCTGCATACTTATCAAATGGTTGAATGAACACGTGAATAAACAAATATGCTCAGGAGACAAAGTGATAAAAGTAGAATACTAAATTGGAAATACAGACCTTTTATAAACATATGGCTACACACAAAGAAAAGAAAGTCCTAAGAAAAATGCATAACAAAATAACAACATAAAGGTGATTTGGCAATTTGTCCAGGAAAATTTTTTATAGTTTCTTATATTTTCTGAAATTTTGAGAATTCTTCAAAATGCAAAACTAATTTATTGAAGATCAGTATTTTTTTTAAATCTCTGCTGTCTCACCTTTAAATTCAGAAAAAAAATTGAAACATATATAAAAACCATGAAATATCATACATGACATGAAAAATACCTTGGTAACAAATGCATCTTGTATTTCTGTCACCAACTACAATTATCCAAAAGACAATACTCCAAAATAATGTGAAGGCAGTTTTCCAGAAATGCACAATACTGAAAAATTCTACATTCCTTTAAATAATTAACTGCTTAAAATGGCTTTTTTAAAAAAGTCAACTGCGTTCAAGTTGAATATTGAGACTGCCAGAAATTATTCTTTCCATTTCAAAACTGTGAAACAGAGTGAGTTCCACCAGCGGGTCTCTGTGCCAGTGTCTACAGTTGTTTGTTTCAGAACCTCTAATTAGCTGCCTTATCTTCTACTAGAGATTCTTCTGGTGCTAAATTTTAATCATCCAAATTAATTGAAATACTGTAGCAGTTTCAGATTAACATTTTCAAAATTAACAATGCATAAAATAAAATCACCCACAAATCTGCTTTGTAACAGCAGTCACTAATGAACTCCACAAAACAGACCCGATCACACTGCTAATTTTGCACTGTACTGTACAGCTGAACTCCAGGAAATAAGCTCTCCTCTGTGCAAAAGCTGGCGTAAGTAGGGGACACAGAAGATCTCTACAAGAGTGAGGTCTCTGGAGCCAAACACTGCAATTAAGTCCTGGTACCAGCCAGGTGCTGTGTGACCTTGGGTAAATTACTTAAATCTCTCAGACCTGAGGCCGCCTCCACTGAAAAATAGCAGTATCTCAGAGGTTGTGGCAGACAGACTCTAAGATGGAACCCAGTGATCCCTACTGAACCCCAATAATACCTCCTGGTATTCACACACTTGTTAATCCCCTGCCCCGAATGCAGGCAGGACCTGTGACTTGCCTCTAGCCAATAAAAAGGGGATGGGATGTTATTTCCATGATTGGTGTTATATAAGATTTGAATTTCCATCTTGCCAGGAGACTCTATCACTTTGTTGGTTTGCATGCTTTGATGAAGCAAACAGCCATGATGGGGAGGCCCATGTGGCTAAGAACTGAGGGCAGCCTCTGGCCAACAGCGACCTAGGAATTGAGGACCTAATTCAACAGCCAGAAAAGCATCCTGCTAACAAGTATGTAAACAAGCTGGGGAGTGGACCTTTCACAACTGATCCTTCAGATGAGACACAGCCCTGTCTAACATCCTGAGAGAGGTCTTGCAGGAAACCATGAAGCAGAGGACCCAGCTAACTCATACCCAGATTTCTGACCCACAGAAACCCTGAGGTAATAAATATGCGCTGTTTTAAGCTGCTTAAATTTATGGCAACTTGTTAGATAACAATGGAAATGAATACAGAAGTATTAGTAATAACCATCACCACTGCCATCATTTACAGAGATGTGCTACATCTCATTAATGAATGCTTTATCTATTATCTATTCTTCACAATGACAGTAGGAAGTCTGCTGCTACTGGCCCCACTTTAGAGAGGATAAAACAGGCTGACTTGCCTAAGATTGTACAACTAGCAAGTAGAGAAGCAGGACACAAGCCTACTGCAGGGCTCTCGGTCTAACCCACTGCACAGGGCTGCCTCCAATGACTAAAAACCTTGATGGGAGCGAAAATACCTAATACAGACAGAAGTAGGAGGATTCTTCCCTCCCTTTCTTTCCTCATCACTCCTTTGTTGCCACAGAGGCAGGCTGTGGCTAATTTAATGCCTCAAGGGCTACACTCTCTGGCTCTCCACCACTCTCACCCTGATTCTCCCAATGGAGAGCCGGCACATTTCTTCCCATGTGCCTCCATGAAACACGCTGTGTTAGGTCCCATTTCCTCAGTTCTCTTAATCTGACAGACAAATCTATGCTAATTTGTGAGTAGATAATGGTGGAACGAAGGATTACCTCCTTCTAGAAACATAATGCCTGCATCCAAAGGAGAATACCAAATGTATATTTTGGGTACAGTGACATGGTTACAAGGTGCTGTTGGGAAGCAAGAAAGTTTGTTTCTCAGGTATCCCTGCAGTTAAAGCTATCAGCAGGGACAAGACTGTGTTGGGACTGACCGCTTCCCATTTCAGGTACATTCCTTCAGATTTACGTCTTTCGATACAAGAAAATAATCAGAAGAGTGTACAAATGGAAAAAGGACAAAGTAGAAGTGGAAAACCCAGCCATGGTATGCCCAAGAGGAAAATGTCTGAAACTCACTGTATACAGTAACAGATGTACCAACACACCTCAGAGATATTGCAGGTTCATTTCCAGACCACCACAATAAAGCAAATATCACAATAGAGTTAGATGAATTTCTGGTTTCCCAGGGCATATAAATGTTATGTTTATACTATACTGTAGTCCATTAAGTGTGCAATAGCACTACATCTACACAAATCTACATACCTTAATTTTAAAATATTTTATTGCTAAAAAATGCTAACCATCATCTGAGCTCTCGGGAAATCATAATCTTTTTGCTGGTGGAGGGTCTTTCCTCGATGTGGATGGCTGCTGACTGATCAGGATGGTAGCTGCTGAAGGCTCGGGTGGCTGTGGCAACTTCTTCAACTAAGACAGCAATGAAGTTTGCCACATCAATTGATTCTTCCTTTCACAATTTCTCTGTAGCAAGTAATGCTGTTTGATAGCGTGTTACCTACAGAACTTCTTTCAAAATTGGAGTCAATCTTCTCAAACCCTTCTAGTGCTTTATCAACTAACTTTATGTGATATTCTCAATTCTTTGTTATCATTTCAACAATCTTCTTGTAATCTTTACCAGGAGTAGATTCCAGCTCAAGAAATGACTTTCTTTAAGATGCAACTCTTCATCTATCATGAGATTGCCGCAAATCAGTCCCATCTTCAGGCTCCACTTCTAATTCCAGTTCTCTTGCTATTTCCACCATATCTGCAGTCCCTTCCTCCAATCAAGTCTGGAACCCCTCAAAGTCAGCCATGAGGACTGGATTCAACTTCTTCCAAATGCCTCTTAATGTTGATATTTTGACCTCTTCCCATGAATCAGGAATATTCTTAATATCATCTAAAATGGTGATTCCTTTCCAGGAGGTTTTCAATTTACTTTGCCCAGATCCTTCAGAGCAATCACTATCACTATGTACTTCTTAAACAATAAGGCTTAAAATTCAGAATGACTCCTTGATCCATGAGCTGCAGAATGGATGTTGTGTTAGCAGGCATGAAAACAACATTAGTCTTGTTGCACATCTTCATCAGAGCTCCTGGATGACTCGGTGCATTGTCAATGAGCAGTAATATTTTGAAAGGAATACTTTTTTTCTGAGTAGCAGGTCTCAACAGTGGGCTTAAAATATTCAATAAACCGTGTTGTAAAACAGATGTGCTATCATCCAGGCTTTGCTGTTCTGCTGATAGAGCACAGAGTAGATTTAGCCTAATTCTCAAGGGCTCTAGGATTTTTGGAATGGCAAATAAACACTGGTTTCCTTTTAAAGTTACCAGCTGCCTTTGCTCCTAACACACAAGTCAATCTGTCCTTTGAAGCTCTGAAGCCAGGCATTGACTTTTCCTCTCTAGCTATGAAAGTCCTAGATGGCATCTTCTTCCAATAGAAGACTATTTCATCTACATTGGAAACCTGTTGTTTATTGTATCCACCTTCATTAATTATCTGAGCTAGAGCTTCTGGATAATCTGCTGCAGCTTCTACAACAGCACTTGCTACTTCACCTTGCACTTTGATGTTATAGAAAGGACTTCTTTCCTTAAAACTCATGATCTAACTTCTGCTGGCTTCCAACCTTTCTTCCACAGCTCACTCACCTGAGTTTCACAGAAATGAAGAGTTAGGGTCTTGTTCTGGATTAGGGAACATTGTGGCTGGTTTGATTTTCTATCTAGATCACCAAAACTTTCTCCATATCAGCAATAAGGCTGTTTCACTTTTTTATCATTCAGGGGTTCACTGGAGTAGCACTTTTAATTTCCTTCAAGCATTTTCCTTTGCATTCACAACTTGTCTAACTACTGCAAGAGGCCTCCCTTTTGGCCTATTTGGGCTCTTGTCATGCCTTCCTCTCTAAACTTAATCAGTTCTAGCTTTTGATTTAAAGTGAGAGACATGCAACTTGCTCCTTTCACTTGACCACTTAGAGGCCATCATAGTGTTATTAATTGGCCTAATTTCAATACTGTTGTGTCTTAGGGAGAAGGGAGGCCCGAGGAGAGGGAGAATGATAGGGAAACAACTAGTCAGTGGAGCACAGAAACAGATACATTTATCAATTAAGTTTGCTGTCTTACATAAGTGTGGTTTGTGGCACCCCAAAACAACTATCTAGTGACATCAGAGATCTTGGATCACAGGTCACCATCACAAATAATAATGAAAAATTTTTAAATATTGTAAGCATTACCAAATGGTCCCAGAGACATGAAGTGAGCAAATGCTGTTGGAAAAATGGTGCCAATAGACTTGCTCAATGCAGGGTTGCCACAAACCTTCAACTTGGTGAAAAACACAGTATCTGGGGAGAACAATAAAGCAAAGTGCAATAAAATGAGCTATGCCTGTATATAAAGTCCTGCTCAAACTAAGCTTCTCCTTTTCCCCTCCCCCATTCTTTGTAAACATAGCCCTTTTTTTTTTTTTTTTTTAAGATTTCATTTATTTATTTGACAGAGCGTGTGCACAAGCAAGGGGAGCAGCAGGCAGAGGGAGAAGTAGGCTCCCCGCTGAGCAGGGAGCCGGATGTGGGGCTGGATCCTAGGATCCTGAGATCATGACCTGAGCGGAAGGCAGACACAGCCCCTTAACCAACTGAGCCACCCAGGCATCGCGATAGCCCTTCTTTCTTACGGAAAACAAAGTTCAAATGGAAATCACTTTTTTTTCCTTTTTACTTGTTTTTCTAGCTTTAAGTGGATTTATGTCACTTGACAAACAAAAGCATACTGGGTGCTAATGAACTGAGCTGACCCAAACCTAGTAACAGACTGGCAACTTTGAACATCTACAGTTCAATGTAAATTTACTTTCACTGATGTGACTGTCAGATATTTTGTCTCCTTGTCCTGTGCCCTTTAGTCCACATGCATTCTTCCTCATTTGCCTGCCTAGTCAACTACACCATTTATAACCTACAACACATATTTTGGTGGTTCACCACATACCACACAGTATTACTGTTGGACATGTTGTTTTTGTATGTCTTATTCTCTCCAACAAAATTCCGAGTTTCTCAAAGATGGTAAGTTTCCATATATTTCTAATATCTATGTAGGAAAGAATGAGTCTCAAAAAAGTTATCTGTAGAAAACAATTAAGTAGCTAACATAAACTTCAAATTAAAATTTTTAAAAGTCAACTTGATTTGAATATACTGAAAGATATAACTGCCAATATGAGTCATTTTGATAGAAATTCCACAAACTGACCTCCAATATTCTAATTAACTTGTGAATCATTCTCCCTATTTATATACAGAACCACTATATACTATTTGAAACCAGTCATTTTGACTCCACTGGTTCCTTTCATTTGCCTTACTTCAGACTAAAGCTCTGGAACAAGGTTACTTGGTTGCCAGAGGACACTGACCCACAAGAAATTTCTGAAGTTTTTTTGTGTGTGTGTACTTAGTCTTATAGGGCACATTCTTCTTCTTCTGACATGTAATATTTGACTACCAGGACCATAGATATAGCAAAAGAAGCCCAGGCCATACTTTTCAAGTATGGAGTGCTTTATTCAGTGATAAATGCTAAAAGCAGCTCACCAGGTTTGAGACCTCCTTTTTAGAATATTTTTCTAAATACTTAATACATTATTTTCTAAAGACTGATTACTATAATAACAGAAATTATCAGTTAGCAGTGCATAAATGACCCAGAGGTAGGTTCTATATATAATATTCCAAATGTTTTATTTCAATAATCACATTATTGATACTGTGTTTCCCACCAAAAGCATCCCTGTGTAGGTCTTTAAATATTCACCCCACCCTGATTCCTATGCCGGAGGTACCCGAGCAGGTGGAAAACACAGGCTTACTTAGCAAGGTGTGGACACACCTGCCAGATGACAGCAATAGTGACCCTTTGTGAGCCTGGCATGAGACTCTAAAAGAAAAAATAAATCCTCCCCAAACCAGAAAAAGGTGTGAGCATGGGACTAGGATGTACATTTCAGAAATCTGTCATCAATGTAAAGGGAACGAGAAGGGTAGTAGTCCTGAAAATAACTACAAGGGGATCGATCACCTTAGTGCAAAACTAGTCTTATCGTCTATAATTTAATAGAAGCTTGAGAACAAATCAACTATTTTAAAAACCAGAGCAGGCTCCCAGCACTCATTTGCAGCTTGGATTTCTCATTTCTGTGCAATGCATCTTAATCACTGGGTTCTATTGTCCCAATTTTTTCAAGTTCATTCTTTTAATGTGAAATATACTTTTACACACTTACAATTATGCTCCCAATATTTAGATTAGTATTTATATCTGATGAGAAATTAGTTTTAGGGGTGACAGAAAAGACAGAAGTAGGTCTGCCTGATATGGAAATATCATAATCTATGGATACTTTATTACTTATTATAGACAAAAGCTCATTTACTAAAGCCTTCAAGAATATAGATTTGTCTCCCCCATAAAAAAAGGAAAAAATGTATTTTTAGATCAGTGATTTTTAAAATCCTGGGCTGCTATTTTTCTCATCAATGTTTTGTATTTAGAAACTAAAACTACAAAATTTCTCTACTGAGCAAATTGACATTATGTTTAGAAGCAAAGCTAAAAGAAATCAACAATCCTGTTCAGATTTGGAATGAGTTCAACAATTGTTTGCAATTAAAACATTAAGGAAAACTGTATTAAAATGTGACTCAATACAAAAAACCAGCATAACAAAATTGCTATTTACATAAATAAAAACATATATAGACAACCCAGACTAAAAGCAGTATGAGCCCACATGTGCTTCTCTCTTTCAATTCCATTTGTTTTGCACATAATTAGATTTTTTATGTGTTTATCAGACTATTCACTGTGTTTATGACACTTGCCATAGCATAGTGAGTCAGTATATAAAATAGTAATGTAATATTCAAATATTTTCATATGTACACCCATATACATGCATTTATGCAATTAAGACTTTGTGCCTGTATCTGTTCCTTCTTCAGGCAGAACAGAAATTCCTTATGAAAAGGAGCTATGTTTTACAATTAATGATATTGCTGGTGCTTATTGTGGTATACAAAGCTAGCTGGTAATGAAAGAGTTCTTGAATTCCTTTCTTCATACAAGAACAAATAGGAATGGCATTACATGTCAATCCTATCCACCTGAAAGAGAAAGTGACCACCTTTGAAGGTATCTCTGCTAAAAAACTGTAGGACATCTCCTCAGTGAATAAGAAAAGACAATGTTTCCAAGCCACATGTTTCTCTTTGTAATCAAAAGTTACAATAAGCATATGAAAAGCAAGAGCGCTCCAAAAGAACTCTTTTATCATTTAACCATTATCTCTTCATTTACTATTCAAGGTTATCAGGAATCACATGGGTAACTTAAGATCAGAAAGAAAATGGGCTACCTAAATATCTGCCATCTACTCCATCTAATCTTTAGGCAGCACAATACAGACCAATGGCCTGAATTTTTTTAAAAAGCTAGTGACGGAGATGCTATGAAGTGCACAAATTTAAGACAAAAACATGGGCTTGATCAAAAGAACACATGTCCTGGTATATAGATTTGCCACATACAAACTAAAATAAATCTTGTATATTTTATACGTAGAAGGAAATTTTTAAAGTTCAGTATTAAAATTTAATTGGTAACTTTGACCTTGAGTGCCACTTTAGTAAAATGATAAATATTACAACAGTGCTCAGATTTTGAGATTTATGATCTCATGTTCTTGAAAAAGGCCTAGCACCTCTGTGTTCCTGAAATAATTGATCTGTCTCTTACAAGTGTTATTTTCCTGAAACCAACATCTGTCTTAGGAATAAAAGTACAAACTGATGAAAATACCCTGCTATATTTAAGATATCCAAAAGAGCTACCAGAATTTGCATCTAACACATTACTTTATCTATAAGTAGTCAAGATCATAAATTGATAAATTTCTTAGCACACAATAGAAGAAAAAATAAACTGCAAAGCCATTTGTAAATATTTTCTATAAAGATTAACCACAATTATTAATTAAGAGTGAATGTTTTTTGTTTTTGTTTTTAAATAGGTTCCACACCCACCATGGAGCTTGAATTCATGACCCTGAGACCAAGACCTGAGCTGAGATCAAGAGCAGATGCTTAACTGACTGAGCCACCCAGGCGGGCCCAAGAGTGAATGTTTAAAATGTGCTAACAAGACACACTGCAAACCTATAGATCACATTTTTCTTAGTTTGAATAGAACCCCACATTATATGTTTTCAACTTGGGAGGTTTTCCTTTCTTTTGTTTCTTTAATGCAATCACAAACACTAGCTTCACCAAAAAACTCTCAACCACCATTGTTGATTGCTTCTCTTAAAGATATATAAAATATCACAGAAATCCATCAGAGAAGCAGGGAATAACTGCAAATCTGAAAACAACTGTAATTCTGGAACTTCTAGCTTCAATGGAAAATCAACATAAAATTCTGGCTCTGTTTGCAAAGAAATAACTGGCAAATAATGACTAAAGTTCCCATATTAAGTTTCATGCTCTATCGTAAAGTAATAATTATAATAACGGCACCCCTCCACATTTACTGCATAGCTGGTGCTGTTGTAAGTGCTGTATACCTATGAACTCATGTAATGCTCACAACAACTTTGTAAGGTAGGTTCCATTATTAGTGTCCTTTTAATGAGGAAACTACAGCAGAGAGAGAATGAAAGAAATTGCCACAGGTTAACAGCAAATGAGCACTTAAGTTGGGACCCCAGCCCAGGCAATGTGCCTCAGAGCCATGCTTCTTTCTCACCACTAGATTATTCAGTGCTCTATTACTACATCCATCTACTTTGTCAGGAGCGGGGGATTAAAAACAAGAGAGCCAATGCGTGCAGAAAAAGCATACGGCTATTCATTAATTCATTTAACAATTATTAGGCACCTACTACCCATAAAACTATGCATTAAGTTCCTTTCCAAAAAAAGGTTTATAGTTAATCAGTTTTTTTCTACAAGCCATCCTAAGTGAGACCCTGGGAAGCAGTCAGTGTATCAGCACTTGGAGATGTCAACTAAATTGGCTAGAAAAGATTAAAGGAATTTCCACAGTAAAAGCACTAACAGCAAATAATGCCCCTTGGAGCAGTTTGTCCTTGCTGAGGAAGCCTCAGTTTTGCTAATTTTTTATTTAAACATCTTGGAATGAATGTACAAACTGTGAAAGTATGCTAAATGATAGTTACATCAGGACCAACTCAGCACAGGGCAGTGGTCAAGCAAGGGTTAGCTTTGAACAAAAAAGCTTTGCAACTTACCAACTGAAAGAAGCAAAGATGCAAAAGACAACCAACTCTAAACACATAATTCAAGCCTAACATCAAAAGATACCACAGAGAGAAACAGTTGTTATCACATTAGCATCTACAACAGGCAAGATTATCAACCCTTTGTTTTTGCTTTTTGTTTTGCTTTTATTTGTAAATGTGGAGAAATGAGAAAATGCTCATATATAATTACCATACCTAATGGAAAACTGTATGATATACAATGTGTGTGTGTGTAGGTGTGTTTATGTGTGTACTTATTTTTCTCTTACAAACATAACATATAGGACTCCTTCTTTTGTATTTGTAAGTTTATTCTTCATGAAGTTCTAAAATCTTTGGTCAATTAGGAATACCAGAACAGCAGTACCTATACAGAGCCATCAACTTGAGGATAAACTATCATATTACTCATCCACTTTGTTATATTTAAACAATGTATGAATTCACTATATCTCTACTTAAATAATCTAAGGGCTCCTAAAAATTCTGGCTATAAAGTAAATTGTTAATTGCCAAATGTGTTCCTACTGACACACTATAGAAATTCATTTCTCTGGAAGAAAATGGATTAAATGAAAATGCCCATAGAAGAGAAAATATTTTTAAAATAACACTTGTAAAGGTTAGATCGTTTTCTGAAATAAAAATACTACAACTCACACAAAATAAGAAAAAAAAAATATGCTGACAGTCATACTAAATAGAAAAGAAGTCACTTCTAAACATTATTCCAGAATCCTCTGCAAAGGGTTTTGTGTTGGGAAAGTTCAAACTATTAAAATAAACCAGACCCCCTATTTTTTAAATGGCCTCAATTTTGTTCTGTAGTTGGAAGATTTAAACTGATCTCAGGACATAAGTGAGGCAATTTCTAGCCAGAGGCAACAAAGCTTCTATAAATCTTTTCAAACAGCTCATAAACTGGCATGGCTACCATGGGTGTGGTTTCAGTTAAAAGCTATAATGCTTTGGAAAGCTAAACTTTACAACTAGGTGAACACTGTTTATGATGAGAAAACAAAACACATAATCCAGATTATTTTCCAGCAGGTTTACTTCATGTCCCACCTGATTTATTGTCAAGTTCATATATTTTGAATCCTTTAGCTATGAATACCCTTTACCCACAATAATACGACCATATACATAGCAAATCTTTGGTAATTAAACTGTGGAAGGCATTGCTTAATGGATGAAAAAATAATTATACTAAAATAATGACAGGGCAAACTTCACGATGTTAAATAGAAAACAACTGAATGCTCTCTGCAGACAAATAATTGGTCCCCAAGGAGGGTACTTATTCACAAAGTCCTTAAATTCATTCTTCCATTATAAAATAGTACAGATAAAGGGTGAAGAAAGTATTTTCCCAAATGCGGAGGGTACCAAGATTGTCTAGTTTACGAGCTCCCTCCACCACCTTAGAAAAGTTCATTTTTAAGTGCCAACTTGTTGGTTGGTTTTCTTTCCATATTTGGGAGGGAGAAGGTGGAGGGCATTGGATATGTTAGCATTAACCCAACAGCCTGAGGCTGTTCGGTAAGAAAATAACCAGCTCAGTCAATGGTTCTTGAAAGAGTGTGGTACTGGTGGTTACTCATCATGTGAGCCTGTCCCAGGAAGCACCGTCAGGTAAATGATTTACACGTTAGACTGGCGCCTCCTGGTCACACATTACATACCAAACTGCCAGGAACAAAGGCCAACAATCTGTCTGATTTCTATAGCAATTCCCATATACTTTCCTAATTGCTTAACTGAAGTCATGATTATAGACATGTAATCAGAAACACACCTGGATCCACCTGTCTGGGGCTTCTTCGGAGTCCATTGGCCCGTTTCTGTGCAGAAAAGTAAAACAAAGCAAAACAAAGATTAGATTTCACATTAAATTGTATTAGTACACGGTACTTTGGAAGGCCAATGTTGCACTTTCTCCATTTAAAAGTATGACTAAATTTGATCAAAACACATGGTTCTACAGTTTTTATAATTTAAACTTTTTGCTTCTCTAATAAGTCTTCCACTTGAACATCTATATTTGATGTTGTTGATATTATGCCATAGAAAAGAAACATCTTTTCATTTGCCATCTCTGGGTACGATGACCCAAACCCCCCCCCCTTTTTTTTTTTTAAAGTTGTAATGACTACAGGAATTACGAGAACAAAGCCCAAGTAGCTATTCTTGGTTGGAAAATGCCCCAGCAAAGACATGTAAACTCCAAAACTCTAACTCAGCTATTTCTGAGTCCTGAGAGGTCAGAGACTGGAGAACCTCAAAACAGAGATCTGAAGCTCTGACTTTAACACACACTTAACTGAGAATGGTGTTTTAATTATGGTCACTTGTATCTCAGTACTTGACAAAATAACATAGGCATGCAGCTTGTGAACCATGAAAGTGAATTCTTATCACAGGAAAAGCCGTAAGAAAAATTGTGCATTACAAAAATTAGAAGATGCAAAAGAAATTTTAAATGTTTGAAAATGCATGGTTATGTGTTCAATTTCACATGGAATTAAATTCATTTCCACCTAATAACTATAGTAATCTCACTAATTAATAAGGACTTGATTATCACTTTTTATTACACAACTGAATGAAATGCTGAGTCTATACCATATAATTTAGATTTTCACAAAAGCAATTTTCTCCCTATGTGTGTTGGGGTTTGCGCCTGTGTGTGGAGGAGACTTGGTTTCATTCAGAGCACATGTGGCTTTGCCAAGCACACAGTAGCCACGGATTTTTCTTGGGGTTCTTCCTGCTGTTTTCATTCACAAGTTAAATGGGTGAAATAGGGTCTTACAGCTTTCTTAATGGCCTCGAAGCCCACCCAGCAGACGTTGTTTTCTCAAGGTGAAAGCAAACTGGAGAAATTTTAAAATTTTGTGTTTTTAACCCAACTACTTTCAAAATGGATTTGTAAAATCTGAATATGACCATTAAGATCAGTGTTGAACCTGTATTGAGCAAGACAGATAGCCATACTGGAAAAACTAGTATAAAGAAGGCCGTTATAAGTGAGAAGAAAATGTCACTCTGGGCTTCTTGGTAGCCAAGGCACAGAAAGGGGAAGCATGAGAGTCAAAGATTCATAGCTGATAATTTGGAAGAAAGCTGCTTTCAGAGAAAAATCTCTTTTCTATCTGAAATGGTATAACATTCTTTATAGCTCTATAAAGGACAATGAATGCAAGGGACAATATTTTCAACAGGAAAATATATAATGATGGATATCAGGTTGCTACTTACTTCCTACATATCCCTTCACCTTCTTAATGTACAAAAGCTGTCTTTCTATGTTCTTATATCTCCTACTATCAAAATGCTTAGAGGCAAGAAAGGAATTCAACCTTTGGGTGTAGTCCTGGAATCCCTGAATTAGTACCACTTAAAAATTATAGACTTAAGGGGCGCCTGGGTGGCTCAGTCGTTAAGCGTCTGCCTTCGGCTCAGGTCATGATCCCAGGGTCCTGGGATCGAGTCCCGCATCGGGCTCCTTGCTCAGCGGGAAGCCTGCTTCTCCCTCTGCCTGCAGCTCCCCCTGCTTGTGCTAGTGCTCTCTCTCTGACAAATAAAATCTTGATAAAAAAAATAAAATTATAGACTTAAAATGTGAAAAAGAGCCCTTGAGTTTAAGACCAACACTCTATTACCTTGAAGTTAGGAATAAAATAGAGAACAATTTGCAACAACACAGATGTACCTAGAGGGTACAAACTAAGTGAAAAAAGTCAGAGAAAGACAGACCACAGGATTTCACTCATATGCGGAATTTAAAAAAAAAATGAACAAAGAAAAAAGAGAAAACAAACAAAAAACAGACTCTTAAATACAGAGAACAAACTGGTGGTTTCCAGAGGGGAGAGGGTGGGCTGAGTGAAATAGGTGATGGAGATTAAAGAGTACACTTGTCACTGTATTGTACACCTGAAACAAATATCATACTATGTGAAAAATATAGAAAGCATGGTATAATTATTAAGAACATGGATTCTAGAATCAGACTGCCAGAGTTCAAATTCAGACCTTGTCACTTGGCACCTGCTATTTGATTGTGAACAAGTTAGTTAACATCTCTGTGCCTCAGTTTTCTCACCTATAAAAATGGGGATAATAATTGCACCACTTCACAGCATTTGTGAGAATTAAATGAATCATGTGAAATGACTGGAACGGTTGCTGCCATGCAGTAAGGATTACTAAGTGACAGCTTATTATTATTATTATTAAACTTCACGGTATTTTGACTGTTTAAGTACCGCGCGCTAACCGATTGCGCCACTGGAGCTCCTATTTTGACTGTTTAAATGCACACAAATTACAAACGATTTTCCTAAGTTGTTACCCTACTGCTTATGTTTAAGGTTTTTCCTCCTAAAAATCAGTGAGCCTGAAAACAGACTTTTCTACAGGAAGAGTGGGCAGTGGGATTATGATTTGCTGCATTGAAAAAAAAAATTTTTAAGCTACTTAGACCAAATACCTCTGGAGATTTATTATACTTCTAAAGCACCTATAAAAGTATTTCACATTGCAAGAGATTTTGGAAATGTTTAACAGAGCATATCTAAACAATTTTAAAATGCTAATTTCAATTGTCATTCCGTCATATTCCATCCAACACACTCCCCTCCCCCCCTTGTATTCTCAAAAGCCTGGGACAGCGCTTTTGTCCCCAGCAGGGAGAGGAGAGAAAACAAGAGGGCACCACCCCTGGGAGCTTGTCACGTACAGCTCCATGAGATCAGGAGAATGGATCTTCAGAGCCTTCTCAATCTTCTTGGATCAACCTAGCAGGGGCAGGGGAGGGGACAACCAACCAACCTAATTTTAGAAGCATTTGAGTTATTTCTTGCTTCATTACCTATTACCTTGTCTTTCTCTAAAAGAACTACTTTTATCACCCAAGAATCTCTTCTTGCCTCTTGGGAGAAATTTAATTCTCTGCTGATTTTACCAACAAAATAAGCAAAGGTTCATTTGCTATGGAACTGGCTTCGGTTCCTCTGTTTTAAAGGTGAAAAACCCTTTAAGGAATGGATTTAGAGTACATGTGTGTTAAACAGATACTTTGAATGGATACAAATGATAACCTTACTTCCCACAGCTAGAGGTACCTCCTGAAGGTCCACTCCAAAATGGGATGTGGGATGAACATCCCAGGTGTTGTCATGAAGGCCTACAGATGTTGTGGCTATTGAAAACTGACCTACCTCGAGAATGAAGCGTAAAATTAAAAATTAAAGAAGTCACAATCATAGCTATTGAAAGGGGAAAAGAATAGGACCACAAACTGGTATATGGGGAGAAAGAAGATCTTCACAAGAGCGGGTTGATATGCAGATCACAGAGCACACTGTTTATTTCTGGGAAGACTGGAACATAAAGCACCTGCCTCAGAGAGTTAAATTGCCTTCCATACAGTCTTGGTGAAGAGGTATAAAGTGAAAGATGCTTCTTAACGTTCTTTTGCTACACTTCTCCTTAAACCAAGCTAAGATTTCCAAATACGTTGGCCAGTAACTATAGTTATACATCCAAAATAAACGTTATTAGCAGAATCATGTATTAAATAAAAATTGCACTTATTGTATCCAAAAGTTAAGCAAGTCACTAAACCACTGATGCCGCATTAAGAAAAGTCAACGTGAAAATGAATTCATTTCATAATAGGCTTCCATGTAATTTTTTTAAGAGGATAAAATGCCTGGAGAGAATTATTTAGTATCATGTGAAAATTATTAACCACTCCTTATGAGCACACTTTCTGTAAATATACTCCCTTCACATCACTTAAATAAAATCAAGTGAAATCATCTTCTTTGGGGAAAAAAGTATCTTTTGTAAAGTAACAAAGGTCACAGCTCTAAAAGGAACTTTGTCTCAATAATCTAAGGATAACATGAGAATAAGAGAAGCAAGCTGTGTTCCAAGATCTTCAGAGGCAGCATCCTTATAGTCCTCATGAAAAACCTTACCTGTCAACTAAACACTGAACGAAATTTCACATTATTTTAGCCCTAGAAGAACTTATGTGAACTATTTTAAAAAATATTCCTTGATCTAGATTCTAGACTTTAAAATATAGTGCACTGATACACCAAAGAGGTGCATATGAGCATCCTCACAACACTCTTGACACCCTATGTGCAAATGACACGCTTGTGCAAAAGAGAAGCAGAAACAATCTTATCTGATGTCTTACTGTACTTTTCATTATTTTTACCACCTATATAAATGCCAGCCTTAAACAATATTATACCACTCTTTATGATATATAATAATCTGTTAAAATAATTTTGTATAGAATATTTTTGTTATTCTTTTACTCCGAAATTCTCAAGTTACTATACTTTTGGTTCCTATAACCAATCACATGCATTTTATATTTTAATTTTCTCAGTGATATTATTTTTGGAGGTCAGGTGAGAAATTTGCTACTTTCGGTTAAAGGCCAAGGCAATGGTCCAGAACCCGTCATATTTTTCATTCTTTCATATTTTTAAAAAATAGCTTATTCTGAGAGGTGACAGGGATCACACAGTTCTAAGCCATTAGACCTTAGACTGTGTTAAACCAAAAGAAAATGTTATCCGACCTTGCTTTCATCAATAAGACATGATACAAATCATGTTTGTGCTCAAAACAGAAAACTACTAGAAATATGAATCCACATCCTTAGATGAACAACGTTAGAACTTTTCAGGACTAGCAAATGTTGGGCAGCAATGCAATGTTTCATGACAGGGACAGGTCTACTAATTCCCTGGGATGAGGGCTACCATCCTTCTGTACCAGCAGAATCAAAGATATTCATTCCAAAGAATACAGATGCATTAAATTTTATTTAATTAAATTAAAACTCCAGGGGTTTGTGTAATTCTGCAGGAAACTAGGGAAAAGTATCCCCATATCCGTGCCACACATTGTAACAATATTTGAAATTTACCTAAGTACTAAGATTCTGAAAAGTTCCATTTCACACATATTCTTGAATATTCACATTTTTCCTTTACCTAAGATCTTCAGGCAGCGACTGACTGAAAACTCCTCTGATTTAACCTGTGCATTTCATTCACAAGGACTTGGTTGCTCACTGTAGTTCTGTTTCTATCCATTTTAAGAGGTACACTTCACATTCTAAAAGCTCAAGCCTGCTTAAGTTAGCAAACAACCCAAAATGCAAAAGTTATGTATAAAAAAAATTAAATATTAATCTTACCTCCAGTGGTTTGAGCGTCCCTTGTTCTGAAACAAATGTAAAAATTGGCATTGTCAGTGTAAAGTTATTTTGTTTGGTTAGCAACCTTAGCTTGTTCTCTGCAGCTTGGTAAAACACTGCAGCTTTGTTTCTCTTAACTGATACTTGCAATGTATTTCCAGGGTCCCTCAGGCTGGGCTAGTAATTGTTTTGCAACCCAGGTTCTCTTGCCTTATTGGCTTGTCAGGAAAGTGACTCATAGTTCTAAATGACTTCTAGGTTATGCTTAACTTTTTCAATTGTTGATTAAGCAATGTCAATCCAACCACATAAAGCTCCTTAAAACAGAGGCTTGCACTAAATTTACATGCATGAGAGAAAGCTAGGTGGGAACCGGTCTTTCAACACACCTAGTTTTAAGAATCTAGACACACAAATTACAAAGGTATTTCATCAACTATAACAATTGCGAATTTAACACTGTACAATATTGCATATGGATTTTTTTTTCATTAAGTGGCTCTAACTCTGATTTTTGATTTGGGGGGGAAATACAGTTCGATTTAAAGAGGGAAATAAAAAACTGACAGGATTCGATTCCAATGCTAATTTTCCTTTCATCCTTAGTCTTCCCATCTGTAAATAGAAACAATAATCTCTTCATTACATTTGAGTTCTTGAACATGACGAGCAGTTATAAAAGGCCCTGAGATCTGCAGGTGACTATGGTGGCCGAAGAGTAAAGGGTCACTCTGAGAGTAAAGGCCCGCACTGCACATGGACACCTGGTGGATGATGCTTCCTGTCCCCATTCCCAGGAGCACCTATACACCTTACCGCTTTTCCAGACTGTGAACGAAAATACCTCATCATTTTGAGTCTATGCCTATAGTCTTCCTGTCCAAAATGACCCTCTGAAGAAGGATCTGAGAAAAGAAGAAACTGAGGGAAACATCAGGAAAGAACAGGCAGGCCTAAATGAGAGCTCTGTAAGCTGTTTCCTAAGAGGATCCAAGAAGCCCCACAACCAGAGTTCAAGGGGAAAATTCCGACCAGAACACCTGACTAGCTGTCACAAATTGCTTTACACAGGAAGCTGCCTGGGGCATGGAACAGAAGGTTGTTTTGTTTTGTTTTATAAAGCACTACTCCTGATTAATGAAAATGGAAGACATGAGACCAAAAAGTCACCTTCCTGGAGAAAAGTTAAGTCTGCATTCCTCTGTCAATTTCAAATCCCTTCACCCTGACTTTCACATGACTGCCTTCTCTGAAGGCATCTC
Organism: Callorhinus ursinus; assembly: GCF_003265705.2. Taxonomy (NCBI): domain Eukaryota; kingdom Metazoa; phylum Chordata; class Mammalia; order Carnivora; family Otariidae; genus Callorhinus; species Callorhinus ursinus. The sequence goes on along the minus strand of NW_027397071.1, from coordinate 11,261,988 downwards.
TGCCAGGTCTGAAGTTGGCCTTATGAAAGAGTATTCCTGGACGAGAAAGCTATTTTACTTCTTTCCCTCCTCGTTTAGAAATACGTAATGTTTCAGAAGAAAGACTGCCTAAGAGGATCAGTTTGTGGAGAGGGTCTAAGTACCACTTGGCTGGATGCTGTGTCCAGACTTAGAACCCAGGTTAGGTGAGCTTGGGTTCCTAACAGAGCAGGTGTGATACCTGTTTCACTGGTTTGACCAGAAAGACTTTTATTCCAGAATAGCCCTAAAATACTTTTTTTCTCCTACTGGTACATTAGAGAAAGAGTTTGAGCTAAGAATCATAAACTGCAAGAAGCACCAAATGGGAGAAGAGTTTAAGTTTTCCATCCAAGGAGACTAAGGAAAGTTTAGACTATTTCCCTAAAGTGGAAAAACCTCAGGTCTTTTGGGTTCAGTGTTCATCAATGGGTATGCAACTTAATTTCAATGAAAAAAAACCATAATTTTTTTCTGACTCTCTGCATAGAAGTGTTTTTATGTCCTTATGAGTAGGTCTTCTACAGTATTCTTTAAATGTTTCATATTTTTGTACAAAACCTATGATCACCCCTCTGGCAACAGGGGAAACACCATGTTCCACGATGGTCATCTGGTTGCTCCTCGGGAAGTTCCCGGGGAAGAGATGGTATCTCAGGTGGTCATCTAACTAGTCAGACACTTGCATCTCTTTACCCAGAAAATAAGATCTAGGAACAGAAGATGCTGACAGGCTCCTCCTATCTTGTTGCATAGGGTTCAAGTGCAAGTTAGCTGGCTCCCTGCAGGAGTGAGCACCTATTACAGAAATAAGAGTGTGAGAAGTCCTGGCAAGGCACACATGGGACTAGTACAAAGCCAAAAGCAATCTAGACTGGGCTGACCACCTTACCCAATCTCCCTCTTTCATTTACCCACTTCCAGTTGCCTCCAGCTTTCTCTCTTTGATGTCTCATCAAGCAAACCAGCTTTCCTCATAATTCTGATTAGATGTACCAAGAACTGCTCCACACAAAGCCTCTTCAGTGTAACCCAAGAAGGAAAAATGGAAAAGGGGCTTTGAGCTGGATGCAACTCCAACACCAAGGACATGATTCCTTACTTGGGGCTTACCCTTCCTTGCCACCACTTCCTGTCCTCATGGCCACCATGTCTACCCTGTACCCTATCACCCAGGAAAGAGGCCCATGGACTTGGCCTGGAGAAGTTCACACTCTGATCTTCTCATGCTGGGCCCAGCACATGAACAGTAGTTCTTGAAAATCTCAGCATTTATTTACTTCTATCGCATGGCAGAGTTCTGTAAATTTTCTAATAGGGCAAAACCCAAAAGACTGGAAATTCCTCTTACAACCTGTTTTGAGTGCAGCAATTCTTATCCAGACTCTCTTAGTTATTACTTTTGTACGTGCTCTAGTGGCCACAGCATTGAACTGCCTGCCTCCTTTACGAACAGAATCTAAATTCTGATAACCCTATTAATGCAACAGATTGTTAACTTATACTAAAATAACAGTGATGAGAGACAGGAAGACCCAACTACCCACACTGCTTCATACATTTTCAAAGTAAAAGCTCATTCTGGCTAGAAAAATAGAATAAGGGCCTCTTTCGATGAAATATTCTATGGAAAAGCTGCTTTAATTTTGAAGTCTCCAACACTGTCCTCAACCTCCTCTTGACATAGACCCAAAACTACCATACAGCAGGTACTTGGGTCCCTAAAAGACACTCTGGGTTTCACAATTCTGCATCAAGACTAAGATAACAAGGGCTGATGACCATCAAATCTATTTTAGCTGAATTCTGACCGAACAGAAAGGTTGCTGCTTTGAGATCTGATAAAAAAGTCTTTCTGTCTGTCTCTTTTTCTCCTGGGAACTTCCTTAGGGGAGTAATTCAATTCTTCAAGTTTCCAAAAGTTTTTAATCCTCAACTTGTCTTTACCCTGCAGCCTATTCTCAGACTCCTATTGATCAAACTATAAAATGTTCTTACCCTTTCAAGAGCCTTTCTAGATGGTGACTCACAGGCCCTCAAGGGGTTTATACCTCGCATTCTTTCATCAAGTCCCAACTGGTTTGATGTAATTCAGAGAAGGGGTGTTACTGAGGTGCTGGGAGGCTTTGCAGAACTCCATCTTCAATGCCAGCACAGGGTTCAATGTGCATATTTGTGTAAAAGACATGTTTTTCACTGAGGCTTTAGATTCACTTAATATAATTTGTTTAAACAAAAAAATTCAGTCCTATTATATTTGTTTTTCCAATACAAGTGGCTCTCAGTGCATACATGATTGCAGTTTGCTTTGTCTCTTATCTGAACTTGTATTTGGTAAGACTAAACAAATCAATGTCCAGTAAGACTGTTTGTCTCAAAAGGGGCCACAGAAAGGTAATAACAAGTATAGTTTTTGAAGGTGCCTTGTCATCATGGCTAACATGCTATTTTTATGAAACATTAAAAAGACAGTTGGACTGATCAAATTTTGAAGTTATACAAATGTTATGTTCACCACTCAGATCTACAGCAATGTTTTGAAAAATATATATATAAATAATACTTGGAAAGAGGCTTTGATTTCGAGTCTCCTCAGGAGCTCTAAGAGAAATACAACCATATAATATTTTGCAGTTCACTTTAATAATCATTAATATATGATTAAACTTACCTAAACAGTTAAGTGGAAGGAATATTAACTACCCTTGAGTATAAAATTTTCTCGGTAAGTTAAAAAAGAGGACCAATTTATGGGAAAGGCTTTAAGTAATATGAAGTAGAACCAAAGTCATTTTTTCGTTAGGAAATCAATGATCAAGCCTCAGTTCATGTAAAAGGAATCTGATAAAATACCTAGTGGCACAAGACTGAAATAAAATTGTATTCTAAAAGCTTATCTCTTATGATAAAATACTGCAATGCTATTTATAAAAGAGCTATTTCTGATGCCAATTTGGGGTGCAGGTTCTAGGTAGCAATCCGGCAGGTTTAAGCCATTAGGATACCGAGGCACCTTGCTTCCGATTAGGAATGGCTATGGCCGCTGCAGGAGCAGCAACTGGCCTCGATAAAAGAGTGACTAAACAGAGAAGCAAATGGGGACCTGCTTCGGTTAAATATTAGAGAGGCTGAGGCTTGCATTCCCACTAAAGGAAAAGATGCATTAAACCAAAGTTGTCTGCTCCAGCAATATTTGCCTTCCAGTGCTACTTTCTTTGTTTAAACTGAGAGGATGCAAAGCAAGCTATATTGATCAATGTTAGGGTAAGAAGGGAACCAACAGGGTTTTAGCAGGGGGGAAAAACACAAATGTCCCCATAAGATTGCAGTTTCGGATTAGACCTTTGCAGTCGTGTGCTGTGAGAAAGCAATATCACTCTAGAATTACATCAGCTTTGCAGTGACTTGTTGAGAGAGGCTTATATAAATGGAGTTCATACCTATTCATTATCAAGGTTGGAAAGTTTTGGCAGCACACTTCAGAGTCCATGTACATGTTGATCATCGAGGTTGCCATGGTGAATGTGAAGGAGTCAACTCAAGTTCAGTGAAAACGAGAGAGTGAAATTGCCCGCTTTTTATATCCATGCAAATTCTCAAATGTTAAGACATAAACTAATCACCCAACCTTCAGATTTGTTTCCAAGTTGCATAGATACAAAAACAATCTTATAAATACAAAAAAAACCTAAAGCACTTTTTCATACTTCAAATGCACTTGAGTTAACAATCTGTCATAGTCAAATATTAATATGAATGAATTACTTCCTTCATTCAGAAATGCACTACATTTTTGCCAAGTAATTATTATTTCAAGGATGAATGAAGACTAGGTAAATTTAAGGGAGATAGAGCATGAAATATAAAAGGTTTCTAAATTCAGGGAAGACAACATCCACAGGCTTGACTTCCAAAAAAGAAATGCCCAAGAGCTATTTCACATGCTTATCGGTTACTATCTAGCCACATGCAACACTATTAAAGATATTCCTACTTTGAGAAAAAAAGGAGTAATGACTTGAGGTTAAGCACCCTGACTTTGGACAAGGGATGAATACAAAAGGTGAGAAACACATTCCCTACAGTGAAGGAGCATATAGTCCCCTAGAGGCAATGAAGAGTGGCAGAGATAGTCATGCCCACCAAACAGTCCATGTACCCCACTACACTGTCTACCTCCCCCTTGTAACTGAGGCTGTTTAAGTAGCTTTCACCAATACACTGTGATTAAAAAAAAAAAAAAAAAAAAAAAGTGTTATTCACTTCAGTCTAGGGATTTTAAGAGCAGCTACCCAGAAAGCCATGTGTTGAATTTGAAGAGTCACAAAATGGAACCAGCTTGGATCCCTAAGCCATTACTTAGAAGGGAGCTCCCTTGGAGGGCCATGGAACCCACAGTCAATAGTGCGTGTGTGAAAAATAAAGGTTTATGTATTAAAGCCAGTGGGATCTGAAGGGCTTTAGGGGTGTTTTTGTTACCTAACATTGGCAAATATATAAAACCTACACACAAACTAATTAGAGAACAATTTAATTCACAAGACTGTTGGGTGGCCAAGGTGAGGGAAAATGATTGGCAAAGGGTTTGGAGAGGAAGTAAAGGAAGAGTAGATTTTGAACTGTCAGGAGAAAAGGGAGTGTATTTCAAGGAGGGGAAATAGTAAGAGCCAAGCAAGAATTCTAAAAATGGGATTGACTGAATCAGGGAGTATATTTCCCCAGAAATTGAGGTATTTTTGTCATCAGGTGTTCTGTGAGCTAGTTCTCTTTCTTGCTACTTCATAACCTAACCTAGGCTCCCCTGTCAAAAGCCTGACGGTTGATACTCGGCATGAGCCTTTCTTTGCATAAATACCAGAAAGGAATCGCAAAGAGTCTGCCAAGTCTTCCATCTTTCATTCTTAAAGTACCAGCCAGGGATTTAGATAAGGTTTTTATTTCACTTATTCTACATCCAGTCAGGCTCTGGTCTCTACAAGGGCAGAATGAAAACCTGTCCAATCTCCCACAGCCTGCCTCCTGCTTCTGGTTCTAACACTACAGTGATCCTCAGAGCCCAGAAACCCTGGTGCTACACTTCTACTCATTAATCTATCCCCATCTGTTTGTCAGTCTGTCCACTCACTCATCCATCTACCAGGGCTTCCCAGAGGTCAGAGCATCAGTTAAATATGGTTCTTATCAGTGAGAGGCTCCAGTATAATTGAAGTTTGGACATTATACTGTAAGGAATGGACGGTATAGGGAGCAGAATTCCACAATCAGAATTGACTTTAATAAAGATCATGTTGGAAATCATATAGAAAGAGTATAATTAACAGCAAGAGTTAGGAGGCTTTTGTAGTTGTCCAAACAAGTGACACTGAGATTTTTTTAAAAAAATCTATAGCAATATCATATCAGTGGATTCTAGAGAGCCTTAGGAGGAGAAGTAAGAACAACAGGTAAGTGAATGAAGATGAGAGAGGTGGGTAAATAAAGGCTGACACCAAGGTTCAGGTGAGCGTATGGATGTTGGATCTTTAAGACAAGGAGTAGGTGGAGGAAGTTTGTGTTAGTGACTAATGAAGCTGGTTTTAGATAAGTGAAATTTGAGGTCACTGCAGGACACCTGGGAAGGGATATGTGAGAAGAAGACAGACATTTTGAATCCAGAGTTCAAGAGAAAAGCCTTACGTGGAACTGGGTGACTTATCTACCTGGGTGTAGGTTATAGCTAATGCCAGGGAAATTAATCTGGTATCCAAAGGATGGCATGGGGGATGTGGTAGGATGTGAAGGAATGTGTCAAGGAGAATAGTTAACAGTGCCAAATAAAAGAGAAAGGTCAAGTTAGGTGAGGCCTGGAATGTGACGACCAGTACATTTGGCAATTAGAAGGCAGAATGGAAGATTCTCTCACCTTCATTTGGCCCCTGGGTCACTGTGTCATTTTGTTCAACTAGTCTCTCTTCTCTGCCTGGACCAATGTTGAGTGAAAATGGCATGCTCCACTTTCTGGAACTGTCTTCTACCCCAACTACCCAATGTTTATAATGTAACCAATTCTACTAGGCACTGCTTTCTGGACCACAGGTAGACTCCTGACTCATTCTGAGTTGATCAGAATCTCTCTTCGTTTCCTGAGAATATAGTTAGACTATGTTAAGCAATAGAGCAACAGAGCTCTGTAAAGTTGAGGTCAATCTCAAGTCACCTATGATATAATTTTATGTGGGAACCTGGGTTATGTAAGCATTTGAGTTTGCCTTAATTCAATACTCTTCACTTGCTTTAAATTTAGCTGTTAAATTTAGTTGATCCCACCCCCCAAGTCAAGTTCTCCAAAATGATGTCATACTCTCCTCCAGAAAGAGCCCCATCCAAGTGAACTATGTCTGCAGCCCTTGAGACGTTCTATCCTTCCTCCTGCCCTCCTCCCTACATCCCCACTTCCCCAAGGGTCATACCAGTCATGGGAAAAGACACTCTGAACTAGTGCAAGCAGCTCTTGCTGCATCCCGCTGCTGGACTGTGGGAAACTTCAGCCAGTGTTGGTTCTCTGCTGGCTGGGAAACACCCACAAAGTCTAGCTTGCCCATGTCCTCCAAACTCTGCCTGTTCTACCACGCTCACATCAGACCTACGAGGCTCAAGCTCACACTCTATCCATGGCTGCTACCCACAGCAGTGCGGGAAGCAGAGAAGTTCAAGGTCAGGATGTCATAACTTCCAGCTTTAAGAGGGCATCTGGTCTGGCAGTGTTTTTTGTGTTTTTTGGTTTTTTTTTTTTAGGAAAACCCATCATGGGAAAATTAACCCACGCTCATTCCAACTCCTTTTGGGGAGAAGAAAGAAAAGAAAAGAAAGAAAAGAAAAAAAGAAAGAAAGAAAAAAAGAAAAGAAAAGAAAGAAAAGAAAAAAGAAAGAAAAGAAAGAAAGGAAAGAAAGAAAGAAAAAGAAAAAAAGTAAAGAAAGAAAGAAAAGAAAGAAAAAAAGAAAAGAAAGAAAGAAAAAGAAAAAAGAAGAGGAAAAATCCATCCAATCCCCACTAGCCTGTTCCCAGGGCCCGACACCCTGGAAGGCCAGCCTGGCTGGGCCCCCGTGTGCCGGTGGACAGCAATGGTACCCACTGCCTCTGTTCTAATATTTAAAAAACAGGCTCCAATTTGAGTCCCAACATTGTATCACAAGGGATCTTTAGAGTGGCCCTCCAGGAGCCAGCTGAATTGAAACAAATGGAAAAGAAAACAAAATGGAGTTTTCCAGAACTGTGGGGGACCAGATAGGTGCTGTCATAGACGCTGGGCTCCCCAGGTCTTATCCATGAGTGGATGGATGAAAGGTGCAGATGTGTACCCCCAGAACGCCCCAGGTGCTGACAGCTATAAAAGATTCCTCTTCACTTAGGATAAGCAAGGCTTTACTCAGAAGGACTGCCCAGCAAATCCTCATCTGGAGGCAAACAGGGAAGCCTCCTGGATAGGTCCTTACCACCTCATACCACTAATTAATGGACTGTGAGCATTCAATGCCATCAGTCTCTTAAAATCTTGGGCAGGAAAGGACAGAGAGAGAGAGAATAAGACATGGATGCATAAAACAGGAGAATGGAGGACAACATTGGATGCAAGGCAGAAAAGCAAGAGAGCGAGAGAATTATGTTTAAAACTCCAAGAAGTAAATTTAGCCAGAGGCTTAAAAATTTTTTTCCTGCTTTATAGTGAATTCTGTAACAAAGTTTAGAGAATGATGCTACCTTTTAATAAATGATATCTGTATAAGTAAGCATTACCTAAAATCTGCAGGGCATAACAGCCTTATTTTCATACTTTTAGGACTCAGTTTCCTCATCTTAAAATAAGAGATCCTAGAACTGAAGGTGTCTAAATCTTCCAGCTCTGAGACATTCCATGGGGAAAGGGGCAGGCATGGTCCCAGGGAGAGCTGAATTTCTCACACCACTTCAAAGCATTGAAACCTAAGCATACTTGGTAGTTACTAATTGAATTGAATTCAGAAGTGTTCTTGCTAAAAAAAAAAAAAAAAAAAAGAGGGCGGAAAAGGAACTCTTCTTTCTCAGAGAAAACCAAACGCATGATTTTACTCTGGGTGTTTAAGAGGGTTAGGCACTATGCATTTAAGACATTTCCATAGATCCTCACAGCTAGTTCGCAGGACTGGGACAGAACTCGGGGGTTAAGAACAAACTCAGGAGTTGGACTGCCTGGATTTGCATATTCACTCTCTTGATTAAGCAACTGAGGCAAGTTATTTCTCTGTGCCTTGGTTTCTCATATGTAAGACAAGAATAGCAGTAATTCCAACTTTAAAAGATTCATACGGGACTAAGTGAGTTGATAGCAGTAACATACTTAGAACAGTACCTGGCACTTTGTATTTATTTAAAAAATATATAAACTTAAAGACTAGGTGTCATTACTATGCCTATCTTAAAAGGGAAAAAAAAAACCTAAGACTTACGAAGGTTAAATAACTGGTTCCAAAGTCACCCAGTGAGTAAGCTGAGGAGAGGGATTCAAACCAGACCAAGACTCCAGACCTTGTGGGCTTTCCTGCCATCACACACAGTCTCCCAATCCAGAGTTACTCATTGAAGGCCGGGGGATACTGGAATTATAACTCAGGGGATGCACCGCTTTTTTATCGCTTGACCAGGAATTCCCAACTGTTTCCTGTTGACTTTTTTTTTTCAAGTGAAAGTTAAAAATGTAAAGTCCTTTAGCATCATTCATTTATATCACTTCAAAGTTTGGTGCTCACTATTTCTTCTATCCACACTTGCTCCATATCATAAAACAACAGCAAAGATACAGATTAAGCCCATCCCTTTTCAAAACAAAACCAAACCAAAAACCAAAAAAACAAAAACAGACTTCTCATCATAGCACCTTGGATTAAAACACTGAATTTTTATTGTGCCCAGGCACTGTGCTAAGCATCAACATTGCTTCATTTGATCCTCATGATAATCCTCTAATTTCCATTTTCTAGACAAATAAACAAAACCTCAGAATGCTTAAGTAACACCCTCAAGCTCCCATAGCTGGCAAAGGGCAGAAGGAAATTTTCCACCATTTCTGCTTGACTCTCAACTGCTCTCCTGCACTCTTCCAGTAGAATGCAAGAACCAGGCCAACTATGAGATCACTTCACATTCCTCACAGACTGAAACTCCTAAGACAGGGCTGGGGGGGTGGGGGGGCTTTATAAAAATACATTAGCCTACTACGAACACCTAACATGTTAGTTGTCCCCAAAGAGATTAAAGGATGCGGCGAATAAAGACAGAACCACCAAGATTTAAATGATAAGCCGCATCAGGTGCACAACTGAAGAATAACAATAATAACATATAACATTTCTATTTTACAACGTTGTCAACTGTTTCCGACCTTCAGAAACCTTAGTGGGTGCTAATCTTGTCTCCTTGTCTCAGCAGACTTGGAGTCAATTGCATGAACACTCTGACTCCCATCAGAAAACGGGAAGCACTGCCCTGAGGACTGAACGAGTTTGTGCAAGAAGGGCCTGGCAGAGGGCCCAGTGCAGGTACTCAACCAACCCAGGATGCTTCTCCTTGTGGCTGCCCATGCCTGGCATGGAGAGAGCTCATGGCTCATGGGAACCTTAAAAAACATCTACCAAAGGAGCTGAGTGAGAGGAATGTGCTGTGATCCCAGTCGTCTAATGGGATTCACACCTTTTCTACAACTGCCCATTTTCTGAACTCAGCTCTGAAATGAGCTATTATTCTGTTTCACTCTTCTTATTATCCAAAATAATTCAATGTCCACCTTTTCCTTTGGGAAAAATCAAAGGTTGACTTGGCTACCTTTTGAACTCAAGCTGTTAAAGATCCCTTTCTTCTGTTCAAAAAGTTCTACTGATTTTGAAAGGTCTTATTGATAAAACACAAGAGAAACTCAGGGGAAAAGGACAAAGAGAAAGAAGAAGAAAGACAAAGTATAAAGAGGCCAGAAAAGAAAGAAAGGAAGAGAGCCCAAGAGGAGCAGAGAGAAGCAAAAGACTATTGAATGCATAATAGCCAACAGTCTTAGCAACCGGCTCATGTAACAGTCATGGAGCCTTATTTTTAAAAACCAAGGGGAAAATATTTACATAAAATCCAAAGGATATATGCTCTCTGTTAAATGCTGCAAAATGACAATGTATTCAATTCACTAATTCATGAATTAGTCTGTGTGATGTTTACTTCTGGCATCATTAGCATTTCTGAGCTGAATATTTAAGAGAACAAGGGAGAAATTTAAGGACTAAAGATAGAAGTGAAAAATTAATTTTTTTTCGGTTTTGTTTTTGTCTCTCCATTTGCGTGTTTTGGCTTATATTCGTACAGCATTAGTGAGACTCAGGGGCCAGGCTGAATGAAATGGGTGGCCGGAAACCTTCCAAGCCCCCCTTGAAGGCCTCTGCCTCCCAGGTACGTATAAAAGTCACAGGAATTTAGAACAATTTTTTAATTGTCCTTATAAATGATAGTTTCAAAAGCAGATATGTCACAATAAACACATATTAAGAGTAAATTAGGCCTTAATGATGTTTATCAAGTTTTATGTCCTAATTAAAAGCAGAATCACAACAATAAACATGACTTACCAGCAGAATTAACTCTGCCACAATTGTCTACTCTTCCCAAACATTCTTTGTGTGCTCTCGCGCCACACTTAAAACATAAATAGCCTTGATAAAATGTTCCTCTGAAAGGTAAAATTAGAGAGTGATATGTTAAAAGCTGCTAAATGCTGCCTCTATGAAATCATGAGCACGAGAAAAAAAACAAGGGAACACAGTGCTCTGCAAAGTCTTCTCAGCAGAAGGAGAGGGCCTCCTGGGGTTCGGAAGGAAGCGTCCAGGTACAAGGCTGAGGAAAGATCTGTTGGCTCAAAACTGTTAAGGCAATTTCCCTACTTCACAACATTTTGGCTGGGACATTAAAAAAGTCTGAAACACACAGCAATTATAGCAGCTCCTTTAAACTGAAAAACAGGACCAAGCAAGCTTACCTCAGAAGCATCTGGCAGACTTTGCAGGATGTAACCCGATTGAAGGTGTGCATCTTGAACTCATGGAAATTGGAGTCTGCGTAGTCTGGCCTTATGTTTGATCTATAAAAAGGAAAAAACAAAAAAAAGTAACTTCCTAAAGAAAGTTTCACAACAAAATAGCAGTCATCTAAAACCTAAATTCATCAACATTACACTGGGTAGAGATCTGATTCAAGAAAAAGGCTATTAAATATGCAATGTTTTCTAAGCCAAAAGTAGGCTTTGCATTAAAATATGCACCAAAATCTGGTTGTGTGCAAAGCAGCAACATGTAAGGATTTAAGCAAACTAATCCTCCTCAGAATTGAGGGTTCCCAGAGAACTCTACAGAATGGCCACATAGGTCACCCCGCCAGGAAAAACACAAAAATCTGCTGGATATTCATGCTGTGTGATTGTTTCTCTAGCCACATCACTGAAATACAAACTAGATGGGGAGGGCAGGAGCGGGGGGGAAGAGGGTGCTTCATTCCCTCAGAGGCCATCTCTAAATACGTATGTGGATGATGTAATGATCTGTAAAAGTGAATAGTTTTATAAAAAGTTTTGAAATAAAACATCAGTCTGATCATCAAAAACTTACTCAACAATTTGCTTTCCTTGTAATCCAAATTAAAAAAAATCAACAAAACTGTTATGTTTTATATTTTATTCTTATTACCTGCATACGCAAAACAATGCATGAAGCATACCACAAACTACCATAACTGATGTCAGACAAAAAAAAAAAAAAAAAACACAACCAAAGTAACTTTGTGCCAAGGCTGTGACAACCACACAATGTCCGTTACTCTGTTTAACCTTCACACCAATCCCAACGACTCAGCACTCATCATATCAGTAATTTACAAACAAGGAAACTGAGGCTAATACTAAAGTAAGGGAAATGGCAGAGTCGGGCACTCCAATCCAGGTCTGTTCTCTTTGCCCCTGAAGCTTGGGTGCAAAGAGGAATTCAACGATATTCACCTTAATATAATTAGATTGTTGGAAACAGTCAATTTAGCCATTTCCAGAGGAGTTTTTTTTACAGTATTTGTAATTTATCTACATCACAGAAGAAAGCAGAAAAATTAGAAAAGGACTAAAAAAACAGATACAAATCGGAGGTATACCAGGAGAGCGAAGATGATGCTCTCCGACATGTTACAAGCAATTTCAGAGTGTGTAGGAAAAGTCTGAGATACTGATGAGCTAGGAGTTCCCCTTTTATAGAATACAGCAACTCTCAACCACACAGAGCCTTGGTGTAATGAAGCATAACGCAGGCGGGTGACCAGGCATCAATCTGAGGTACCAGGAGAAGCCTTATGAAAAAACATTCACAAAGGCAATTGGAGTAGCAGGCAGTGATGCAGAAGTGTCAGCGAGGTCAGCCTTCCAATCCATCTGCTGAATATGAGCACGCTAAAAATGAAATCAAATATTGGTGCCATCTGGGATTTCTCTGCTCCATGCTTCGGGTGACCTCACTTTTTAGGAAAATGTTCTGCTGCATGCCGAAAAGCATGGCCATTTCCATAGTGGTATTTTTGTGTTCCTGATTAAAAATTATAGCTCTTTGTGAATAGAGAAGTAGAGAAAAGGTAAGGATCTAAAAGCAAAACTCTCTTCACAAGAATCTTGAGTCCATAAAGCCATGCCTTGGAAAGAGCATCAAATCCCATTTCCTTAGCTGGGGAGGCCTGTTGTTCATTTTTCTCTAAACATCAAGGTGATAGAGTCACACATGGATTGTCAAATAACAGCTTAAGTCCTGGGAACTTGAAGAATTTATCAGCCTGGAGTTGTAGACTAAAAGTAGTTCTCCTTCAGAAATGTAAATGGGTCCCAAAGAAGAATTTAATTAATTTTAGAAGCTTGGCTGGGACGGAGGTGTAATATCTTTCTCTAAGGGTCAACTTAAGTGATAGACACACAGATAACCAGTCTTTCGACCATCAGTCACTTTCACCAACTAGGAATGAGCTGACTTTTTAGAAGACAAAAAGCTGAGAGGAGAATCACACTAAGGAGGTTTAAAAAAAAAAAAGACAAAAAAGAAAAAAAATTCTGAAAATATTGTTAATGGTAGTTGCCATAAGTGAAATGAGCCTCAAAATGGTAGAGTAGAATGGTAGGGAAGAAATGTTGGAATTAAAAAAAAAACAAAAAAAAAACTGTAACTGCATATTATTTTTTAAATTTAAAATTAAACACTAAAGAATAAAAGTTAACTCTATGACCCAGGAACTCCTACTGGGACACTATAGAACACAAAAGTATAGTTGAGGGCAGGAATCTGAAATTAGACCACCTGGGCTTAAATCCTAACTTGGAAGTCACTAACAGCGTGACCCTGGGCCAGTTAGTAAGTATAAGGCAGGAATACTCATAAAATCAAATTCATAAAGTGAGGTAATGTATGTAAAGTGCTTAGGACTTTGCCTAGCCCAGAGTTAGTGTTCAATAAACACTGGCTACCATTTACAAATTGTTGATTCCAAATCCACAAAATAATGATGTGATCAGAACAGTGCTTTATAAGTTGTAAGAATCCCTTGGTAGTTTGGGAACTAGTTCCCAGAGGATTCCCATTCTCCTGAGAATTTCATGCAGGAAGCCTGTTATATGCTCAGTGTCCTTTGGACCAGGAATCCATAGATAATGATTTAAGCATAAGAAACAGGGTTGCACAGGAGAATACATGTATGCAAAAGTCCAGGGAATTAGATGAAATCATATCAAGTGCCAAATGAAGAGAGGTGTCAACACACATGGACTACAGCCTTTGGGGAGGCAAAAACCGAAGACAGTAAGTTGCCTGGATGGGAAGAGTTGGAAAGGTAGATTGGAATAGAAAAATATGGAGAAATATCAGAGTTATAGGCAAGTAACACAAGGACAAAAATGACTAAAAGTGGCATTTATTGCACACTTGTAACGCACCAGGCATATTAATAGGCTCTTCATATATTTTTTCACATTTACTTCTCACAACAAACCTAGAACATTCATTTCATATTAAGTACCTACCATATACACAGACTCTAAGGCCTAAACAGAAAGAAGGATCCCTCAGCCAGAGCCCATGAGTAAAAAGGGAGATGAAAGATAGGAGGTAGGAGAGGTTGGTAGGAGCCAAGGAAAGAGGTGAGATCTTACACAAGGATTAATATCACATTTAGTTGACCAAAAAAAAAAAAAAAAAAAAAATCTCTGTGGCCACTAGAGAAAGCATTCCTTGTAGTGAAGCAAGAGTAAACACAGCAAGACCATATGGGACTGGGTTATCTATAGATGAGAACTGAGGGTCAAATATAGATTAGCTCACTTGCTCAGTCACGCAGCTCTATAGACACAGAGGATTCCATTTAAGGAATCTGTTTTGATATATGACAGTTTACTTGTGAGAACTTGAATGGAATCTTGTAGCTTTCTCAGGAAAATGTTCCCATTTCTTGTGCTTCATATAGGGCCCATTAGTAATACAATTAATCAATCAAATACTTATAAGGCAAAGTATGCTAATGCTCTTACATCTCCTTTTAACTTTACACATTCTCCTTAGATTCTTGCCTCTTCTCACCTGGTTTCATGTTTGCACTATGCTGAGGACCATGTGTCTCCCCTTAGCCTTGGCCCCTTCTCCATTCTCTGGATCTGCATGCCCAGGGGCTCCACAGGCGTCTCAAATGCAGCACATACAAAACTCAGCTCCACACCTTTCCTAACAGACTATGACCAAATTCTGATTTCTATCCATCAACATTCACTCTATCTTCTAGCCTGGAGACTTGAGAGGTGCAATGAATTTTTCCCTCTCCCTCATACCTTCTACATATTCATTTTCCCTTAATCCATTCTCTGTTCCAATTTCTCCTTTCCTGAAACCATAACAAATTTCTGTTGATTCAACCTTAAAAATACCTCTTCAAAAATTCAGGTTCCATTCTCTTTCCTTACTAGCTAATTCAATCCCTCAGTATCTCTCAACCAAATTGTTACAATGGCCTTCTTAATCATTCTGTCTTCTACTTTCTTTCCCTACTTAAGGCCATCTTCCATACTATTCCCAGAATTACCTTCAAAAAATAAAAATAGGTCATTCCCTCCCTTGAAGAATTCTGCTGGTTCCTACTGCCTAAAGCTAAAGCTTCTGGTAAGGGCATACAAAGTGTTTTAAGTTGTAGCATGCCCCTTGCATGCCTCTTTCCCAAACGCTCATAAGCCATAACTAGAGGTACACAGACCCTGTCACATTTCCTAAACATATTCTTCTCGTTCATAACTCTGTACTTTTGTAGTCCAATCCCTCTGCCTAAAATGTTTCCCTTGGCCTGTAGCTGCTAACTTGCCTGGTTACTCATTTTGGGCCAGATAAAAATGTGACTCCTTGGATAAAATCTTCTGTGAGTCCACATGATAAAGATAATGATTATCATTTCATCTGGGTTCCCAAAGTACTTTTCCAGTCCTCTAGTGTAGTACTACACATTGTAGTATAACCACTTATTATCTGCTTCCCACTACCAGAAAACTAGATCTGTGCTATTCATGTTTATATTGTCAGGGCTTATTACGTCAGTGTCTCACATTTAATATATATCATTGTTGAATAAATAAACAAAGGCCACTAGCTATATTTTAAGTATCCGCTACTTACAGGGAAAAGAGCTAAAGGAAAAAAGAAAAAGAACAGTTACTACCCCTAGAAAATCATCCACTGAGTTAAAGAAACAAAAGCTCATACCCATGCAACACTCATAAAATCAAAGATAAAAGAAATAAAAAGATCAATCAGTGGTTACATGGGAGCAAGTGAGAACAAGTAATGCTTGGTAGATGAAGGAAAAAGGGAAAGTTATGCAAGTTTGGGGGGAAGATGAGATTGAAAGTTCTGAAATGAGTACCAGGTATTCACAGAATGGTGGATAGGGCATATTTACTACAGCATCATCTGTGCCACCCATCATGGTTAACTTTATGTGTCAGCCCAGATTTTTGGTCAAACATTTTTCCAGGTGTTTCCATGAGGGTGTTTTTGGATGAGATTAACATTTAAAGTGGGAGACTATTATCTTCAAGATACTTAGTCTTATCATGCCTCTTTTTAAATAAGGTTTTAAAATACATATAATAATTTATCATATGAATAAAGAACCAGAAAAAGCACTGGGTCATCTCAACAGATGCCAAAAAAGACATTTAATAAAATGTAGCATGTGCTTCTGATGAAATTCTAAATAAATCAGATGTGGAGGGATACTTCCTTGACATAATGAAGAGTATCAAGCTAAAGACAATAGAAAACATACTTAATTTTAAACACTAGCACTATCCTATTGATGTTAAGCAAAGTTTGCTGAAGTCAATTATTCAGCATTGTTCTGGAAGATCTGATCAATGTAATAAGACAAAAATGTGAGAGATATTATAAAAAAAAATACAGAATTATCATTTGGAGGTGACACTGTTGGGACAACTGGGAAAAACCAAAAGAAGAAACACAAACTAGTGAAACTAGTAAGAAGAAAAGACACATCAGGTAGTATATGGAAAAACATATCTCTAGGCTCCCAACATTCTCCCGCAGTGAAATGCAGGAACATGTGAGTAGTGTTTTCACCCAGCAACATTCCTTGAGACTCAAAGTTCAAGGATTTTCACAGGTTGGTCACATAGGCACCATCATGATCAGCCACATGATCAGCCACAATCATTAAAAACTCCCAGAAGGAAAGTAGATGCTCACCATAAATCACATGGTTTAAAAAAAAAAAGTTCAGGTAGGCTGGCACGATGAAATTCAGTCCCTGGGCACACCAAATGGCCTTACCACTTGGCACCAGAGGGGACATTTCAAAGCCAAAGTTCCCAGACACCAGCCAAAGGACAACCCTGTAAGCAGACCCTTTTAAAGACAACAAACCCAAACCCCCCAAGTTTACTCTTCCCTGCACAAAAATGTCTAAGAAAAATCCCAGCATGAAATGTTCAGGTTCTATATGAATAAAATTTAAAAATTAATGGAGGAAAATCAAAAGTATTCAAGTAAATAAAAGCTACATATCCAAACTGCTGAATAAGAAGTTTGCATATTTTATTATAAATACACAATCCTCAGGTTAATTTATAAAGTAAAACAATTCTTTTCCCCTAAACACACACACACTTTTTTTTTAACTTGAGAAATGATTATAAAATTCAGCTGGGTGAATAAATGTGTGAGGATAATCGGGAAAATTTTAAAACTAAGACAAATTATTGCAGGGAATATGTAGGTACATTTTTTAAAGGTACATTATTAAATCGGTATGGGACTGACAACAAGACAGACAGAAAGATCAATAAGATAGTCTTGCAGGGGACCAAGCATGTGCGCAAAGATGGTATGTGATTTTTGTGACAGTTTGTTCACTTACTTAACTGCTCAAAAAATAAAAACTTAATACATAATATGTGCTAGGCAGCGGGATACAATGATGAGTAGAAACAAGTAAAGTTTCTGTTGTTTGGTGCTGATGGGGAAAATAAATATCTAAATAATTCCATAGACACCTATGAAATTACAGGTGTGTCAAAGATAGTGTTAGGAAAACTTACAACTTGGAATGTGACCTTGTGAACAGATTATCACAGAAGGCTTTCCTATAGAAACAATGCTTGCACTGAGATCTAAAGATAATCAGGAATTCAGCAGGTGAAAGGAAGAATGTACCCAAAGAAAAAATAACAAAATATATTTCAGAAAATGCATTCCCAGCTTTTTGAAAATGTTAAGGAAATCATGTTACTATCACTTATTTCATAAGGATATAAAGTTTAAAGATTGATAATATTTATTTGACAAATCTGTATTATATGCCTATGATGTGCCATGAACGTGGCCAGCAATGAGGTGTAAGATGGACAAAACTTCTGCCCTCATGCAGCCTATTTCTATATGTAAATATAAAATTTAGATAGAAACCTGAAATATGTTTTAAGAAAACAAAAACACTTGAAGAAAATATTGATGACTACATAATCTTTAAAAGTAAAAAATAAAGATAGCTGGATTTATTTTTAAAAACCCAAAATTTTCCTTGAACCAAAAACAATAAAAAAAAAACAGAAAGCAGGAAAATATCTGTAATATATATGATAAAAGATTAATGTCCTTGCAATATATAAATGCTCTTGAAAATCTGTAAGAAAAAAATGGAGACCCCAGTTGAAAAATTAGCAAAGAAATCAACAAGGTGATTTATTAAAAAAGAAATAAAACAATCAACACAAAATATGCTTAAGTTACTGGTAACCAAAAGAAATGCAAATTTAAATAAGTTATCATTTCATATATCAAACTGGCAAAAAAGAAAGAGAGAAAAGAAAACCGATAATACCTAGGGTGGGTGAAGCTACAAAAATATCCCAAAGTTTAACCTGAAAGATTTACTAATCATTTGACATAAAATTCTACTTATTCAAAATAATCACGAAGGTTTCATTACAAGAGTTTTAATAATTAAAAGTTGGAGTTGATTTAATTAAAAGATAAGGAAACAGAGAAATTATAGCACATCTTTGCAATGGAATACAACAATCAGAAAGGAAAAAGAGAACATATATATATTAGCCAAGAAAGATACTTGCAATATATTATAGGAGAATAAGTTGCTACTAAACTGTATCTATATCTGTGACTGACATAACACAAACTACTTGCTAACATACATATGTGAAAACGAGAACAACAGGTAAAGGCATTATGCATTTTTTTAATTTTAAAGTTATCTGTGTTTTCCGAAATTTCTACAGCGAACATGCATTATTCAATGTATTCCTTACATCTCCTTTTTTTTAAGATGAAAAGAACAACAGGAATAATCACAAGAATATGTACAGGCAACCTGACTCAAGTACACAAATAATATGTCATTGAACAGGATCTGAGGCAAAGATGTGTCTCAAAGCCTCTGCTCTTAATCACTATGCTAAAAAATATCACAAGGCGATTCCAAAGCAAAGACAAACAGAATTAAGTGCTTGCAACATATGTGAAAATATTCTTGGTATAAAAGGAACTATTATAAATCAGTGATAGTATGATGATAAATTTGACCCACAGAAAACTTGGCAAAGGATACGACCAAGAAACTGATAAAAAACAACTGGTTGAGAAGCCTGTAATAAACTATTCAGCCTCATCGGTAAGTGTAGAGATATGGATGCTCCAGAACATCAAGGCTACAGCAAGCACAATGTTTGGAAACAGTCATTCCTGGACACTAATTGCTTCGTTCTTCCCTTCCCAACCCCCACCCCCTTAGAGATACGATCTTTGTGAGGCTGCGTTTAGTCTAAGAACCAACAGAGTTCATCATCTGTAAATATTTCCTTAAATGGAAGCACACAGATTGTTAGCATTTCAAAATGGTAGCCTAGCCCCCAGTATAAACGTGTAGTGCTACAGCAGGAATTGAATTTTCTGGAATAGGCAAGAGGTTGCCCCATGCAGACAGAGTGACTGGCAGTTATAGACCCAAGGAAAGCTAGCTCAGCTATACCTTGTTCCTGTTCTTTCTGCTATCAGTAACATCTCTATCCTTGACTAATTAAACAGGATTCTACCCAAACTTCTCGAGTGTGGGAGGTGGAATTTAACTTTTTTCTCGCTAATATATGACCCACTAGGAAACCTTGGCTTTCAAAAAAATGAAAATTAGAACATTTTGTTTATAACAGTTAATAACTGTAAGTAAATTAAATGTCCAATGATAAGGTATTGGGCAAGTATATTGTGGTAATTCCATATAATGGAAGAATAATCAGCCATTTAATCATATTGAAGAAGAGGTTTTACAAGAAAATAGAAGTATAAAGTTTTACTATTGAACAATATGTACATATGTATATGTGTGTGTATCTCTGTTACCATAGAGGATATAACATATACAGGAAAGGAGAAATTAGGATCATTATACAGTCTCATAGCATGTAATGTTCCCTCATTATACTTGTAACAATATCCTTTTTTACATTTATTTGCATGAGTATTTTATTAATATTTCTTTTTCCCCAAAATACGATAAGCTCCATGAGGCCAGGGCTGCGTCAGATTGTTTTTATCTCTGTATCCCTAGAATCGTGTGGTGCCTAGCATAAACAGGCATTCAACAAATGTGTTGAAGTTTAACAGAATGTCAAAAGAAGATTAAAGATATAAGAGTAAAATGAAGTTACTGTACAAAATGTATTCCAAATACAACTGATTGTTAAACATAGGTTACAAATTTAGTGCTAAATTTCCCAGAAACCAAAGCAAAGAGGAAAATAGGGTAGCTTCTAAGATAACTGTACAAATTTTCCTGGCACTACAGTGTAAGAAAAATTGCAGTGATTAGGTTTTCATAAAAGGGGCACAGTGTGTGATATGTAGCCAATGTCTTCAATAACATCCTAATACAAATGTGCACCTGCCCCTTCTACCTCTTCCTGATGTGAGCCCATGACATCATGCTAAAGTACTACTCAGCAAAAGCAATTCTATGGGCGGGGGGCTTTCAGGACCTATTCCATCTACATATCATCACTTAAAACAGCCTTCGTGTCCCCTGAAGTCAGATACCAAGCTCTGGCTAGTCAAATATCTTTCAAGTTTAAGAATAATTCCAAATACATGAAAATTATCTATAGATAAGACAAACATTTGTGCCAAGTCCTCAAGTACTAGATCTAGAGGTAGCAGTCCTTATAATTTAGAAGAAATTTCCAAAACAAATGAAGGCTATTATTATCTCAATTGATATTAGCTTATATAACTCCTTTCTCCATGAAGACTAAAGATAGATCAGAAAAATACACAAATCCTACAGACCTAAAGTTCAAAACAGACCTAAAGTTGCATGAAATAGAAACCCCATGCCTCACTCAGTCCCCAACATACAGGACAGATCATTGAGCCAGCTGGAAAACGGATCAAATTTAGTCAAGTGTTTTTATACTCTGAGATTTACCAGCTAACTAAACATTCAAGAATATCAGAAGAGCTATCCAGGTTGTTTTTGTAATGTCTCATGTGTTCTGAATTCTCCAATTCTAAAAAAGCATACTTAAGCCAAGTAGTCTTTGCCAAAAATCAAAATATGATCTATCATTTTATTCCCCCACTGTAGGCTTTCCTGTCAGATACAACTTTAAGAGTTTCATTAAATGGTGGGTTTTTCCTTTCTTTTGTTATCACGAAAGATTTCAGACTATCCTACACTGTGAAGGATAATTGTGAAATTAAATCCACCAAATAGCTAATAGATAAGTACAAAGACCCTGAAACACACAATCTCTCTGTAAACAATCCTAAATCCTTACTTGTTTTTTCATAATTTGTTCTCTCAGCACCACAGGATACTAATTACACTGCTGGCTACTGGAAAGGACAATAAAATGAACAACAAACAGCTCCTCCAAAAACCAAGTTAAAAAAACTAAGTTCAGAAGGGACACCTTCACTTAGTCCTAAGGATTCATAAAAGGAATGAAAACAGAAGAGAGATTTATAAATCACATCCAAATCTTATTCTTTATATTCCAAATCACGTACAGTCCTTTATCTAGGGAAATGAATAAATAGTTCCAAAATACCAAAAAAAAAAAAATAAGATCATGCTTGGCTCTGAAAAATAGTATTTTCTTATCTATTATATATTGCACTTCTTTATTTCATTCAACGTTGACTCTATAGTAATTTTAAATATACATCCATCACTGAATTTCTGTGACATCGCAAGGAAATTATTGAATGAAAAGTAAAGTCAGAGAAATCTATAATACATTTAAGGTGGAAAAAATGTCAGACAATAAGCAATTTGGGTCTTTGTTACAAACTTGACGTGTGGCTCTTGGCACAGAACATATCTTTCTATTTTTAGTCTCCTTGCTAATCAAAGAGTTACATCTGTCACCCCTGCTTTAGGAGGCCATGGTTCAGGAGTGGGAGAAGGAAGGAGGATCACCATTTGTTGGTACTTGTTCTATCACTCAGATTTGTCCTGAAAATAAAATGAAAACACATATATGTACATATTATTAAATTTTATTAAATGAAAAGCATTATACAAATGCTAGATACACCTACTCTTATTATCATCATTGTCATTAGTGACAACATGCGGTGGAAACCTCGGAGGCCTCATAAAGGTAGAACAAAATAATGACCCACCCATCACCATATCCTGAATCAATGGAAATAAATTTCATAAGGATATCAAACTTTATTTATTTAGTCATACATTCAACAAATTGAGTGTCTATTATACTCCAGTTGCCAACACTGGGAATAGAACAGTGAATTTATCTACTCCAACAATCACAGATATCCAATGAATCTGGATTATCTTGCTTTATTTCAATTCTCCCATTAAAACATATTATTTATCATCCTGATACTGAGAGAGTGAGAAAGGTAGAGGGAGAAGGGCAGGCAGGCAGAGAGACTCCCAATATTCAGGATCGAACAGCAACACATGTCCCACTGTGTTAGCTATTCCATGTAAGGGACAGGTTCTAGAGAATTTGGATTTTCTCATTCTCTGGTCCAATAAATCTGCACCCTAAACTCAAACACTGAAGATGACATGAATTAGGCATGCTGAGCTGGCATGGTGAATTTAAGTTCTTATGGCACATTTTAAATTGTGGCTGATAATATGAAGTTTGCTGTTGAACGTGTTTTATAAGCATGCAGAGATGGAGAGGATACTGCTACAAAGCAATATTGGGAAACAAAAGAGGAAATCTGAAAGATAATCTGACATGCCTCATAAGGATTTCCTCTTCAAATTCTGTGATGATTATATATGAAAAAGCGTTTTTTAATCAACATCTTATCCTTTTCATTTCAAGTCTCTGTTTTACACTAGACTCCATGCAGAAGTATAAATTGAGCAGGATTTCAGTATAAATTTCACATGGGTTGAAGCTACTATCATTTATCAAAACCAAAACCTACTCGCCCAAAAAGGCAAGTACTCTAAAACATTAAATATACTTGTTAAAGGGAAAGGCATATTCGTTATTAATATTACCATGACAAAATGCACAACTAATAAGGGTTTTTAAAGTGGTTTGTAATATTCTAGGCCCTGTGAAACTTATGCATCATGAAGACACCTGTCCTCTACAAGGTTGCCATAAAGTGAAGAGATAAGACTCACACATGGACAATTCGTACAGGAGGGAAGAGCTTGCACAGGGCACAGAGAACCATGTTTCAGGAGCAAAACACAGCAACTGGAGATGAGAAGACAGGTGGCTACCCAGAGTCCCCATTCCAGAGCAGATACAACAAAAATTTTTATTAAAGTAAGAGAGAAGCGATTAGTGTTCAAAGGTATCAGCTGGGTAGAAGCAAGGATTTATTCAGGTGAAGAGCTGGAGAGTTGATGCCCTGAATTCTAGAGTAGACAAGAGAACCACAGATGGGTTCATACCTAAAGACCAAATTTAGGCACAAGAACTGCATCAGGGCACACAAAAACAGAAAGGTAACAAAAATGATATAGATCCAGATGGGAGTGGGGAGTGTACATTCAGCTGAATAATTAAAGAAAGATCATTGATCTCAAGATATGGGCTGCGACTGTACATCTGTCCTAGTATTAAAGAACTTCCTGGAGTAGGTCAGGGGCTGCTAAGGCTGACAGATGAGAGCCACATAGCCAATGACCCTTGCCAAGCTCTAGGACCCCTGGGAAGCATTCAGCACTCAAGCTGGAAAGAATGAATAGCACCGAGAAGACAAGACACTCCAGTCCCAAGAACTAGTACGGGATTAGCATAAGTCAGAAAAAGGCTGGATAAGTAAGGAAAACAGAGGTTTCAGAGGGCAGCAAATGCACCTGACCTTCAAGGAGAGAAACATGATAGAAGCTGTGCTTCCCTCCCCCCCACCCCCATGGCAGATGGGGAGAAACAAACACAGATGCATCTCTCTCTCCACCAAGGAAAACACAACACCCCCCCTAATGGTATCAAGGCTACCTTAGAGGAAGGAAAAACCTCCTGCTTCTTCGGTCTATCCCCGAGCCTGAAGAAAATTTGATGATGCCTTGATGTCAGACAACACAAAATAAGCCAGAAACCCAAGTAAACTTTCAGCTTTCTCCAGCCACAGGATGGAGGCCCTTCACTGCTACTTTATATCTCCAAGTATTTGGGTGATAGTATTTCCCAAATATTTCTGAAGAAAATTAATCCAAACCTGCCATTACTACCTGGGTGTCCAAAAGGGAGCCAGCCCTGTTTTCTGTGGAGTCAGTGGTGCCTACCAGTTTCAGTTATGCAGAATAGCCTGAACACAGCCTCATCCTCCACCGTGAAGTACTAGATTGATCCTCTATTCCTGCCTTTCTGCTGAATGTTGGTTTTTTTTTTTCCCCTTCAAAACTAATTACATTAGAGAAACTCAAAGTAAAATATTCTGCAAAGCACACTTTTCTCACTATCCTTTGTCAATGAACTTCAAATTGTCCTGTGATTTGGGATTCTCTGTCCTACAGTCTCTATCCATTCTGAAATAATTTAAACTCCCAAATGAGGCCAAAAGCATACAGCACAGGGAAACTCAAGTAACTACTCCTAAAACAAAAATTGGAACAGTGTCACTGGCTGGAAATAGACACATGTGCCAGCCTACCTCAAAAAAAGAAAAGCACAAGCACCCTCAAAAAATATCAGGACATTCTAGCAAACAGAGGCATGTCAAAAAACATCTTAGTGCCGTTGATGCCCTAAATAGTGTTATAAAAATACAATTAAATCCTGACCTTGCTTGAGTCTATGAGCCTTCCACGCCCCAACACTAGGTGATGTCGGTGGTGAAAAGCAGCATGGAGCACAGTATCTTCCTACCCATGTTCCTCCAGTGGGCCTTGCCTCTTCTCTGGCCACAAGCATCATGTGCCTAAGTTACTGCCACAGCCTGTGAGCCCCAGACCTAGGCCTGTGACCTCAGGGTTCTCCTTCCATGCAGGTTGGCAGAGGTATGCAGCGCCCTCTAGCAATGCTGCAATAAGTTCTCCACCATATGCAACCATCCACAGGCACCATCCACAGGCACCCCCCTCCCCCTCTCTACCTCCCCAAGTCTTTTGTCAGCTTACACCTGGATTCTCCTTCTGGGCCTGGCCCCTTCAGATTGCCAGGTCAGTTAAGATGGGTAACTTGGTGTGATTTCCTTTTATTCCCAGAGATTGGCTGTTGGCCTCATGCATGAAAGCCTGTGAATGGCTCCCGGCCACGGTACATCAACTCCGGCCAGAACCCTGGGCCTGCATTCACCTGGGAGGAGAAACTAAAACTGTCAGCATCAGCAACTTCTAAGTGCTTAGGATCTCTGGAGCAATGTCGTGACACTTGCTTTACCTATATTTTCTCATTTGACATCACAACAATGGCCGATGATGACGCTGAGGCTCAAAGAGCCTAAGTAATATTTTCCGGGTCACCTAACTAGAAAATTTAAGCGTCATGATTCAAATGTTGTCTATTGATTTCCAAAATTAATGCTTCTAACCTTTATCTTCTATGACCCCGAGTTTAACAAAAAAGAGAAAATCTGTAGGAGTCTTGGTTTCTGGGAATTTTTACCTGGCCCATACCTGGGATAACGATCAGAAGAGCAGCCCCATCCCATGAGAATGCTCCACAGCAGGCCATGGCCCTCAGCTTAGGCTTGTGGTGACACCAACCCAGTGAGCTCAGAGCTCCAACCATGGGATGTCCTCAATCTTACCATCCCTTCCCCTATCCCACGCCGAGTCCCAGAAAAAGGCATTCAGTATCACAAGAGGTCTCAGGGTAATGTTCAGCTTGGGAGCTGAAGCTACATTAGACCACAGGGTACACAGCAGCTTCACGGACAAGCTGATAACTTAGTAGACCCAAGTCTTCCTTGATCCCAACAGTGCACCTATACAATTAAACACAGCTGTAGGCCGTACTCTGCAGAGTGGACTGTTCTTTGTTCCTTCCCAACCCCCCAAACAATTTGAGATCCTATCTTCCATCTTTCCATATTTGTTAGTGGTACTACCACATTTTCAACATTGTAAAGAACAAAAACAATTATCAACATGGGGCTGATGTAAAAGTTTAATAAGTTAATATGCACAAAGAGCCCTGCACTGTGCCTGACATGAAAATACAGAATAAATGATAAATAGTATTATTTTACTTAACTATTATAACATTTAAATACTGTAAGGTAGATATTATGTCGCCACTTTGTGATTTCCTAATAGAGGCTTAGAAAAGGAAGTTAAGCAACTTGCCCCAGCTCATGAAGCTATTAATGGGCTGAGCTCTGATTTGACTCTGAACAACCCAATACTAAAGAGTTTGAAAAGTATTATGTGGGTCATGAAGAGCAATGAAAACATTTTAAATGGGAAAATTATATCTCCAACCATAGTATCCTGACATAAGCTCAAAAGAGATCCATTTATTCAAGATACTTTAAAATGTTCATTTCAGTCTCAGCTTCAAACCATTGTTCCTTGTCATGACTATTTTTCCCACAACTCCAAATCTTATCCATCCCTTAGCTTAGGCTCCATGTTTTGAGACCTTCCCAGATCACTGTAGCCCATATAATCTGTCTTCTAAAATTATGTGGCACTTGCTCTTAGATTATTACTCAATTGCTCCAGTCATTCTTTTATTTAAAAAGCATTTATTAAATGCCAAACATATACCAAGCACTGTATTGGGAATAAGGGTGAGAGGGGGCAAAGCATGGCCCCTGGCCTTAAGCTCCTTTCAAGGTGGGATGAAGATGAAGACATGCACAGAAGTAAATCTAATAAAGTGTTACCCAAAGGTACAAGATATGGTGGCGACCAAAGAAGAGGTTGGTCAACTCTCTAATATAGGTTAAAGGAGAGGCAGGGCATGAGGGGGTGAAAAGAGAGCAACTGTCTTCGATCTGAGTCCTAAAAGATGAAAAGCTATTCCCTGGCAGACCTCAGGAGAGGACAGGTCCCAGGTGGGTAAGGGACACTGTGATCAAAGGCCCAGAGGAAAAGGAGCATGGCATGCACTGGCAGCTTCCAGTAGCTCAATATTTAACTTTAACGCTGGTCATGCTGGGCAAATTTCAAAAATCAGAGCTCTGATTAGCTATTGAAATTTGCCCAGCATGACCAGCGTTAAAGTTAAAGGTTGTGGCTATCACACAGGGATATTTTCAGTCAATGATATGTGGCTATCACACAGGAATATTTTCAGTCAATGATAATTTTTATTGACACACTATTCCTTTCCCTTATAGCAGCATGGCAGCCATATTGTCTTGGGTTAAGTATATACTTTCAAATAGCAATTCTGATTAGATGAAGGCAAATACAAAACTCCTCTGAATTTAGGTTATTGTTGGACCAAAAAAAAAAAAATCTCTAATGAAAGATTTTAATACATGCTATCAATATCCCTATCTCAGAAATAAATGATGATGTGTGACAGCCTACCTTCAGGGCTGTTGAAAAAAATCAATGATCTTTTTAAAATTTGAGCTCTGATATTTGCAAAGTGCTCTCGGTTCAGATGAGGAAAAGCACTAGAGGAGTACACAAACAGATAAATAAATCAATCTATTAAAAAAAGAAATTGCTCGCAGAAGGTAAACAAATCACTCCAAAGTAGAATTTTATTAAACTCTACTTAAGTCTGATCTTCACACAAGCTACCGTTCTCCCAGAAAGTCTCTCTGTGCTGTGGCTGCAAGCACCTTGTGAATACTTTCCACGGAGCAGTGCTGACCACTAATGGCCAGCTGGCTCATGTGGGTTTTCCCTGTCATGTCTCAGAACTGTCTCTGAAGAAGTCATTGATTAAAGTAATCAATCAATTCTCTACACAATAATGCTCTGGCTTCTTCTGCTTTTAATATCAAAAAGCCCTCCTCACTGAAAACTAGTAGTAATCAAGTTTCCTGGATCACACACTATCTGTGCTTTTTGATCAAAGGTTCACAGATAATTTCTTTGGCTTTGCAAAATGATGTGTTCTACTGAATCAGCACAGACTATCAATCTTATGTCTTTATTAATTTTAAATGTAAGGAATGCCTTCATTTGTAATTAAACTAAATTAATTCTGAGTATTACTTTATTACCATTTTATTTCCACAGAAGGAATAAGTCCTACTTATTGAATTTTCCTGATGGTTTACAGACTAGGTACACAGAATTTAAAGCATATCATCACCTTTAGGGCATGAAACATTCATCTTCCCAAAGGGATCACACTATCATCATCCAGTATGTACATCCACACACGTTCTTGTAAACACACACACACACAGAGTAATAACTATCAAATATATTTTTTGCGAACCAAAAGAGAATAAGCACAAGGAAAAAAAATGTCATAACTGTTGGGTAGAAATAAAAGATGATGAGATTACACTATTAATTTTGTATCACAGTTAGCTTCCACACCTTCCCCATGTTTTTTTTTTTCCATTCAACAAGGCTTCAACATATTCAATAAACAGGCTGCATAGAGTCAAATATAAGAGCAAAATTCCTAGTGCTGCCGGAAAAGAATAGATCACAAGTATTTTCAAAGCACCTCTTTAAGATGAATGAAGTCCCAGAGAAAGAAAGAAGACCCCTGCCTTACCTGGGTCCCCTGGCCATGTCAGTGGAGGGGGGGGTGGGTGAGCTGGGTCCTTTTTTCTCCTTGTCCAGCACTCTGTGAACTCCACTAAGTAGTCTTTTCCATTTGCTCTCCTATTCTGTTTTTAGGATGCTGAATATGATCTCCACTATTAAATCTCAGAATCTTTAAACCTTCATTATTATTCATCATTAATATCCTCAGCTGCCTTACCTTTCCTCCAAATTATTAAAAATATTACTAAAGCATAAATTAATCATTAGGCATTTAACCTCTAAACACCTTTAGGAAACCAGGTTTGTTGGCAATTTTACATAAATGTGAATTCTTACTTTCCAAATTTAAAAACCAACTGCAGTCTACTAATAAACATTTAAAATTAATATTTGACTATTTCTCCAACCAGTCAGATGTTCAGATTGTCAGCCTATCTAGTATATTCAAAAACGGCCAGCTAGCCATATTTTAAATTAAACATAAGCCCATGGGATTTAGCTTTTGTGGGCTTTGCAAATTTAGACTTGTGTCAATATCAAGAGTCAATACAAACCTAATACTAAAACACTCAATCTCTTATGTTGAAATTTTATAAAACCAAAGATTCTCTTAAAGCACCAATACCTTTTAGAGTCATTTTTAAACCCCAAAATAAACTCAATCTAAGGGGAGTTTCATTATAATTGAATATGGAATTGCAAGTTAGACTGGGCAACACATTAAACAATTAAACAAGCAAGAAATTTAATTAAATTTCTAATTCACATTGGATTTCACTCTATCCTACAATTATAAGGTTTCAAGCCAGTATCAAGTATCAAGAGCGCCCTGCTGAAAACATATCTGCAATGTCAATAGTGAGCAATATATTAATGTCAAATAGGTGGTGGAATAATGGCTCCTATTGCTAAGATCCCCTAGAGGCTGGTTGACTTTTTCCCTTCTACCCCAAGTCCACTGGTCCCTGGACAGGGAAATGGCAGCTTTTCATGACAGAGATAATGGGAAAAGAGGTAGACTGCCTCATTTTATGGAAAAGGAACCTGATAAAAGGTTGCTCTTGAAAGAAAAGGAATTGCCAGGAATTGAAGGACTTGGGGGTCTAGTTTCAATTCTACTACTTGCTACTCCTGTGGTTTTGGGCAAGTTCCTCTGTAGAAAAAGTTACCCTGGGTTCAACTGGATACAAAATCTGAGATCATCCAGTGCATAGGCATTTAAGGAAAAAAACCTACAATCTGTTAATTGATCTGTAAAATGGCTGAGGCGAGAGTGGGGTGGGTGTTGTTCCTGACGTTTGTGGTTCCAAAGTTAAGGCTCTTTATTACACTGCCCTAAAGTAAAACTTTCAAGGGGAGAGCCTCATCTATATGGATATGTATTGTACATAAATACGTATGTGTGCAACACAAAATGTCCCCAGTAAGCTGTACTGAGGAAAAGGCTTAGCGCAGACTACTTATCAATGTACACAAGTTTAAGGCCACAAGGAAAAAGAATGCTCAGTTATACAACTAGATAAAAGTGTTTGCAAGACAAGAGACAATAACGCAAGCCTAGAGCTCAACATACAGAGTCATCATTGTCACAAAGCATCATTTTAATCTTGAGACTTCCTATCTTGAAGAATTCAGAAGAGTTCCTAATTCATTATTCCAAGTCTGTATGGTATGTAGAAAATCCATTAGGTTGCTTTATGGTGTTCCTTCGAGTAGATCAAAGCCCTGTAAAACAGTTTTTTTTCCTCAATCTGAAAGATGTTTAGGTCATGATAATTGGAAAATACAATTCAAACCCCTACCACAATTAAATAGGCCAGGAATAGTTCTGGCTTAGTAAACTACCTATGACCTCAGGTCTATTTTGTAATGTATGAAGCACTATTTCCAAGCTATCTAGTTTTTAAAATGCACCGACAGCAACAGCTTTAATTTAAAATGCCAGTGTTCGATATGTCAAAGCTCAAATAATTCTCTGAGAGGGAGCTTTAATGCATATATATTATTAATGCACTATCAGAGAACAGATCCCTGAGTTGATTCCGACCAATGAGTCATTAGTCAGAAACTACATAAAGCAAATTTGGGGTATGATAATAGATGAGAGAATTTTGTTTCTGGTTGCTCTTGCTATCTGGGGGGAAAGAAACAAAGAAAGGCACAAGAAGTCTGCATTCTCAGGTTAGGAGATAGGAAAATGGAGTTTAATAAAACATCGTTTTTATGCCTCACTGGCCATTTGGGCAAGAAACTCTTTGGAGAAAAAAACGGGAAAAGCCTGGTCTTGCACCACGGTGGAACCTCTATGCCATCATGAGCTGTGTGGCCCAGGAAGGTACTTATATCTCTGGTCCTTAGTTTACTTACTAAAAAACAAAAACAAAAACAAAAAAAGAGATAATTGCACCTGTCATAAATTCCATGAAGATTTAATGAGACAAATATCAAAAACATAGCACTGTACTTGGAAGACAATGTTAATGTCACTGAATATTAATTCTCTCAAAGGACTGATGCCAGGATAGACTGGAAGAAAAATAACTTCAAAAGGGTTTTTGATGTTTACTATAACAAACTTTATTTTCTTATGTTCAGTTAGCCACTGTATAGTACATCAATAGTTCTTGATGTAGTGTTCAATGATATTTTATAACAAACGTTATAAAATATGGTAATATTTTTATGAATTTTTTAATTTATAAAGCAATTAATTTACAGCATTTGTGACTTTTCAAATTTTTTAAAAATTTTTCCCTTTCCTCAAAGGGCTAGCTGCTTTGTGCAGACTGTGATGTTGCAAATATAAAGATGTGGATAGGACTAAAACCACCAGCCACTGGAATATTCTAATAACTTTTGAGGCAGATAATCTGAGCTCCGAATCTCAGTGTTTTCCTAGACAAAAATGTTTAGAAGAAAAGTCTGTTATTCTAATAAGCAACAGACAGGTCAAACACATGCTTCTGATAACTGCTTCAAATTGGGCTCTCCCCAGGAAAAAGAAGCTATTCAATGTTAGTCCAAAATTCATCCTGAAGGAGAAAAATGAGTTATCACACTGTGTTCATATCTCTAGTGATTTCTGTAACGTACATTGTTACCTCAGTACAAACTTATGTATTTAAAATTCATCTTAATCCACCCTGATAACTAGCCAGGATTTAGTCTCAGACCCTAAGGCTTTTTCTCCCCATTGCCCATACCTCTAAAAAGATAATTTATTTATTTATTTTTTTTTTTAAAGACTTTTTCTTTTTTAAGATTTTATTTATTTGACACAGAGAGAGAGAGACAGCTAGAAGGAACACAAGCAGTGGAAGCGGGAGCTGGAGAGGGAGAAGCAGGCTCCTAGCTGAGCAGGGAGCCCGATGCGGTGCTGGATCCCAGGACCCTGGGATCATGACCTGAGCCGAAGGCAGATGCTTAACAACTGAGCCACCCAGGTTGCCCCTAAAAAGATAATTTAAAATCTGAGGCTGAAATCACCTTATCTGGACAACTGGAAAAAGGAAACACCATCAAATCAAATCAAAACTTTGCCTAGATTTATTAGCACAATTCTATAAGGTGACCAAAACTCTTGCTGTAAATTAACTTATAAATTAAGACTTGACTTACTTTAAGGAAATTCTTTGAAGCCCAAATCATCCTTATAAATTGTTAATAATATGCATGATGTTATTATTTGATCCTGTAAAAATATCCAATTCTTACCCAATAGCATCACTACAAAATAAGTGGAAAGTATTTTGGTTCATTCAGTGTGTGAAAATACTACACAAAAATACCTCTTGCTTATAAAACAAACTGAAGGAAACTTTCATCTTTGGAGAACAACAGTAGGTATTCTTGCTATAAATGAGACAGCATGGGGCGAGGGAAAAAGCTCTGGACTGAGATTCAAGATCAGTCTCTGCCACTTATTAACTAAAAAAGCACACACAAAACACTTAATCTCTCCTCTATTTTTCAATTTTTTTTAAAGACAATACCTCCTGGCTACCTCACAGCACTCCTTAATAATCAAATGAAGTATTATCCAAAAATGCTTTGGAGACTATAAAGCACTATATGAGTAAGGAATTATCCCTGTATGCTACCAGACTCTAAATACTCTAACATGAAGGAATTAAAATCTGAAATCTTCCTCATAATACTCAGAATCAGAAAAAAAATGCTATGCATAATTCAATCAGAAGACCCCAAATTGATTTCTAAATTCCTTGAAGATTAAAACTGTCTCATTTACTTTTTTGGGGGGTGGGGGAGGAGAGCAGCTAGCATCACACCTTGCCCATAATACTGGATGGAAAGTAAACATTCAATTTACCTATACCTTTATCTGATCCAGGTTAGCATTCAACTAAACGAGTTAATGAAACATCTTTCCAAATTAAGTTTCTTTTTATTTAGGGGAAAGAATGTTTAAAACACAAAGTTGGAGGAAAAGCTACCTTCAAATATCTGAAGGGTTACCAACAGAGGAAAGAGACATGTTCTATTTGGGCCCAAGAAATCATATTAGGAAATTCTACTTGGACAGGTTTCAACTCATCGTAAGGAAGAGTTTTGTATGGTCAAAGCTAGGCAAAGAGCTTCACTACTTCAGAGGTAGTGAGTTCCTCATCACAAGATGCATTCAAGCACAAACTACACGTGGAAAGAAGTTACAGGAAAGGTTTGAGCGTTGAATGGTTGGAATAGAGGAACTTCAAACTCCTCTTCAAAATGTCCATGAATTTATAAAACAGTATGGCTCCTGAGGATCTTGATAATTATGAGCAGGTATTCAGAGCATAGGGGAGAAAAATCACCTACAAATTAATTTTTCTTATTACATATCAGTGGGATATGGCATTTTTCCTAATTATAAAGCAAAACAACATATACTTAACATATGATGACTTTCTTTTTCTAAATAAAGAGCAAAAACTTCAGTTGTACATGCCTTTCTTAGACCCCCAGGAGGTCACTAACTTTCAAAATTTGCTTGGTAGTATAACACGCACTGGAGTTTTCTACGTTGAAATTTCCAATTCCATTCTCCTCATTTCAAATAATATGTGATATAAGCTTTCATTTACCTTGCAATTTACTACTGCTTTGCATGGACATTATAATGCTGACTTGAAAAATATGCCTTGTTAAAATGTAAACTCCGGGAGAGAAGAGAACTTGCCTTATCCATCATTGCATCCATCCTGCCTAGACGAGCTCCTGGGCAGATATGAGATGCTCAAGAAATACATGAACAAATAAACAAAGATATACAGTATTTAGTCTCATTCAATAACCGTTTCAAGCATGACTTCCTTATCTTTCCAACTAGACTGCTATTGCTCACTCTTATGAGGAAGAAAAACAAAGTTTCTTCTATTGTTTCCCATTGTAAGGACTGCCAATCTTCAAACGAAGCTTATTTTGTATTGTACAGCCCAAAGTAATAATTCCTATGATCTAGTACTTTCTTATCAAAAAAATATCCTAAAAGTAGTACATATGACATTAACTATTAGGTTTAGACTTATAAATTAAAGCTTGCTCACTATTACAGATTTCACCGATCATGTCACTTTCTTAGAGGAAACCATATATATAGTTGACTCAATACAGTAAACAGTTCCGAAACAAACTTACTCTTTGTGTTATTTACATTACCCAAATTGGAGTCAGCGCAGTGACCACCACTGTCAGGTTAAACAGTCCTGGTTCTGCTTACACTATTATTCATATAAGAAAAAAGAAAAAAAGAAAAGCACAACAAAGGGTCCATTACAAAAGCTTGGGGAAGCCAACACTCATTCAGCCTAACAATGTTACTTGCATTTAGTTTTAGCGGAATAATGCTTATTGGTTGATGGAAATTTTGATACCTACCCATTCTTCTTCCTGCCCAGGACTTCTTTATAAGCATGCTCCGGAATGCCAGAAAAATGTCAAGCAAGTATTAAATAGAACCGGAGAAAAAGGAGAGAAGTTTGATCCCCACTAGGCAATAACAGAACAAGAATACTATTTAATATTTACTAATGCTTTGTCATGCATGAAATGCTTTTACATGTTTCTGGATCAAACAGGCTGCTGAAAGACCCCATTTAATGACAGCTGTGGTTTTTCTGAGCACGGCCCCGTGTCCTACTTCCTTTTATTGCTGCCAGGAAACTGCGGTTTAGTTCCCTACACTGACTTAACTGCCGATTTTGAAAGGTTGTAGATAATACATTCGATTCAGGGAGAGTTGAGCTGGCTTCAACCTGGGAGATTAATGTGAATAGGTCGGTACCATGAGACTGAGCACAGCCCAGGGGCAAGGGATCCAGTCAGCATGGATCTCATCTCCATCAACAACTTCTTCATATTAAAAACTGGTAATGAAAGCCTTTTAAGGAGAAAGAATAAAAGGCTGTTTTTAAAGAACATAATTTCTCCAAAAATGTGGGCAGACGGTACAGAGACACTTTGTGGACCGACACTTTAGTAGTATGCCTGTAAGGCTACCAGTTTCCAGCAGACACTTACACAAGGTTGGAACACCCAGAAAATGCCAAAGCAGGTGCCAGCAAAGTCAAAATGTCACTCCCCCATATGGCTCATTCAGGAAGGCTCACCCTTGGGCCAACTCTTGACACCACTAGAAGTCTTCCTTTGCCCCTTCTAGTTTTCCTTGGTGTGCTCTCCAGGGAAGAAATTTCAGAATAAATAACAGGCATGAAAATGTCATTACTGCTGGAAAGAAAATACCCCAAGAGAACAAAGAGCCGTCGCTGACTACAAAATTATCTTTGCTGATGTGGTTGACTATTAAGAAAAGAAAAAGCTTACTGTGTTGTTGCTATTGGCCTGGATTCTTTGGGCCTCATGATCCTTTCTAATAAACCATATGATAAAACTTAATGAAACCAGATACCTGAATAGGTGCAGTCCGTTCTTTGGGCAGATACTTTTGATATTCATTTGGACAGTACAAAATAATGTCAAATACAGATAATACATCCAGGTATCTCTGCTTTGGTTTTGGTGGAATAAATTCTGTAGCTAAATCATCATGATGGCCTAAACAGGAATTAGTGCTACCAAAAAAATAAATTAAATTAAATTAAAAAATCACACTACTACAAAAGGCCACAGGGTGGTTCCATTACAACTGAGATCATTTAGTGGTAGCACATACTCACTACATTCCTTAGGCCTAAATCATCATCTTTGGGCTGTAACACAGGGGTTGCTACCTACTGCTCATGAGCCAAATATGGCCCACCACCTGTTTCACTGGAACATACCATGCTTGTTCATTTACATAGTGTAGTATCCATGGCTATGTTATTACTGCAAGGATAGAATTGAGTAATTGTGACAGAGACCATATGGTCCACAAAGCTTAAAATATTTACTTTCTGGCCCCTTACAACAAAAGTACATTGGCCCCTGGGTGCCTGGGTGGCTCAGTCGTTAAGCGTCTGCCTTCGGCTCAGGTCATGATCCCAGGGTCCTGGGTTCGAGCCCCGCATCAGGCTCCCTGCTCAGTGGGAAGCCTGCTTCTCCCTCTCCCACTCCCCCTGCTTGTGTTCCCTCTCTCTCTCTCTCTCAAATAAATAAATAAAATCTAAAAAAAAAAAAAAAGTACATTGGCCCCTGTTCTAAGAGATGAAATTTGTAGTCTCAAAAGATACATTTTATATATATATGTGTGTATGTATTTACATATATAAATACATACATATATATATATATATATATATATATATATATATATATGTGTGTGTATTATTTGAGAAGATCCAAACAGACCTCCTAATGAAGAAAACGAAGAAAAGGAACAAGAAGAGAGAAAAAGAGGAAGGAGAAATAATAGTACTAATAGTAGTAGCAGTAGTTGGGACTTGCTACAGAATTCTGACTTAGCTTCATATAGATGGAGGAATCCCCATCTAGGCAAAAGTATAAGCAAAGTCAGTCTTTCCAATGTGTACAACAGAATGTCAAATTTGCAGTCAAAACTTTAATATTCTATTAGAAACGTGGATCCCTCACCAACCAACAGCAAAGAGCATCTCCACTTGAGACACTCAGCAGATTTCTTAATCTTGAATTGATGTGACATAACAAGCTTTATTCCTCTAAATCCCAGGATGGCTAGGGCAGGCGTGCTCTCTCTGGTCTGACTAGTCAGGCGCCATAGGAGAAGCAGTGAGTCCAGGCATAACTGGTCCACTACAGCGAGCAGCGATAGTAAAGAGGGTCATACTGAGGATGTCAAGGAGACCGGTGAAGTGGCAGAGGGAACAGGTGCATGAAATGAGCCTCTCTTGTGACACCCATCAGTGTCACAAAATCTAGGCCATGACTGCATTTCTTCTGGGTCAGGAGTTGGGACAGAGAGAAATGTGAGGAAACAGGTGGGCTTTGAGCACCTCGGACCCTGGAACTGGACTTTGGGCCAAGTTCTGCCCACATCTCCCAGAGACAAGGAGGCCCAGACAGCATGTGAATTGCATATTGTTCTGCAGTTTTCAGCCAAACTATAGATTAGATCAGCATACGTGAAAGAGTCTAGGTAATGTGGGAATTACCCGTATCCTGGTTGGTTCTATAAGTTCCATCCAAATATTAAGTCATTCTGCCAAAAAGAAACAGATATGGAAGGACAAAAAGAAACAACCTAGAAGCATCAGGTTGGGTGGCTACAAAAATGCCTTCAAGAAATTGCAATCTCATTTTTGAAGGCTAATTTAAGGAAAAAAATAATTATATGTAACATCAACTTCTAGAACTTCAAAAAATCTCATGCTGCTGGTGGAGAATATAAGTTTTTCAGGGTTTCCTACCTAAGAATCCAAATTATAAGGCCTCCCTATCGTGCCAGGAAAAGTTTCTTTCCCTCAAGGGCTGTTATGATATTCTGTACAATAGGAATCCTTAACCCATCAAGTCTTTGTTGTTGTTTTTTATATTGCCCTGTTATCAGAAAACTTGAGTAAAATTTCAGATCTACAATAAAAATAGGATTTTCCACTATGTGCCAGGAGCTGTGCTAGGGACTTCTCATGCATGTGAAAAATGATGCCTGCCATTGCTGTTTTTAGTCCAGGGGAGAAACACCCATGAAATGGACAGCTAGACCCAATGGTGACCTCATCAACCAAAGGGCCCAGGCAGTTTGGCCTTGGTCCCTTAAAAGTACACATACTGAAACCAAAATAACCAAAAAGCAACTGCATTCTCTATTTAACATTTCAAAAGACATAAAAAGGAATATAAATCAGAATCCACAGATACGTATTTTGAAAGGTGCTTTTCCTCTTTCTAAATTCCTCAAACCCCATAGCTACTCCAGAGCCTCATTCACACCAAAACCCCAAATTTTCTTTCTGTTTCCAGAACCATGAAGCTTTCTTTTTCCCTTTCTCCCAGCATTAGCCATGCAGTTCAATTTAGCTTCTCTCTCAGTAAGCAGGAAGGAATCCCTATTCTTTAGGAGGAGAAAAGATAGATGAAATTGGGCAGGCACGTAACAGATTTTCTTTAACAAGCAGGGGCAGAGGGGTGGAAAGAAGGCTATAAATACTACCCTTGGGTAATTTTTGTCGGGCCATATAATTACAATTGTGAGAGAATACTGGGGAGGTAAGGTTACTAATTTAGCATAATGGTCAGGAAAGATCTCTCTCACAAAGCAACATTTTAAGCCAAGATCTGTAGGATAAAGAACTGGAGGAAAGACCATCCTGGGTAGGAAGCCTCAAGGGTGGTTGCCTGAGGCCTGTGAATTCTCCAAGAACTGAAATCCACTCCATCTAATCACAGCAAAATGAGCACAGGTAAAACTGATAGGAGATGTGGCTGGAAAGACAGGCAGGATAAAATCAGGGAGGGCCTTTAGGTCCTGGCAAGAATGTTGAGATTATACCAAGGGCAATAAATAGCCAACGAAGGGTTTTAAGTAGGGTGGGCCACAACTGGGTCACCCTGGATGCTTCCGGAAGAGTGGACTGGTAAGGAGAGGGCAAGGAGGACAGAGGCTAATTAGAGACGTGAAATGCTTCAACCAGGGAGCGGAGCACAAAGATTACAAGCAAGCGGTCAGATTCAGTCTGCAGAGATTGGGGAGAAACTGACCACAGGGGGAGAGAGAAGGGCACTTTTTGGGCTTCCTTCTATTTACACTTGAGCAAATGGGACTGGGAGAAGATATGATTTGGCTAGAAATATCCAGGAGCTCAGTCTTTAAATCCAATCCATTATATATTAACTAAAAATTATATTTATAAATTACAGTATTTAAATTCAATTGCAATACCTCCCTCATTGTTATACGCCCAGGGCTTCCAATAATATCTGGCAAGAAGGCAAGTGTCAGTAAGTACTTGCAGAATGAATGTAATTTCCTCTGGTAATTATCTCTCTGGTATCCAAAATATCTGAGCAATATCTTTAGATTAATACAAATTTTATGTTTTTTAAATTATGTTTGATAAAATATAATTTCATATTTAAAATGTGAACAACATACTCATTGCTTTTATAATACAGACTACAGAAGGTGAATTTCAGGAAACTATTCTTATCTAGTAGATTCTGAGTGTGAGGAAAAGGCTTTGAAACATTGTTCTGTTTGACCTCTGATTATTTAAATTTTTTCTTTTTTAATTCTGTGGCATGTGTGCTTTTTATGGTGAGTGACCTCAAATTCCTTCTGGAAGTAAACGGGGAATAAATTAGAAACACTGTGACTCAGATCAAATGCGATTTGTGGAGTTTAATGGCTAGATTCCTGCCCCCTGCCCCCTGCCCCACTCTAGTTGGAGAGCACTCCTTTTCAGGGGTTCATCCTGGGAAACAAAACTCAGGGGCTGCCCTTCCAGATGTCCAACATGACAATGCCGCCTGGCCCCAGAGTCCCTCCCTGGCTCTATAATTTCCATATCCCCTTCTCCAACTCTTCTCCCCACAACCACAGTCTTAGCATTTAACAATTAGCAACAAACTGCTAATTTAGGAATTAGCCCTAAGTATCCTGGGCTAATCTTTGAGCGCACGTTAATATCTCTACGTTCTTCTTCCTCTTAGGAAAACCATGTAGCACTGTGCATATGGTACACAGTGAAGGAATCTTAGATAGTGGGAATAATGGTAATGCATCTTTCAAGGAACTTTCTTTATTCAAGGGATTAATATCAATTGTTAGAATTTCAAGAATTGGGTCAAGTCAGTCAGAATAAATTCCAGGCAAGGCAACCTTTCAGTTCCCTTCAGTAAGCACTACGGAGGCTGGTTCAGAATCTACCACTTCCTACCATTTGCAATACTTCCCCCACCTCCAATTTTACTTTTTCTTTCTTGCTCTCCTTCTTTAAAAAGACTTATTCTATTATTCAAGTTATTTATGTCATATTTTACCCAACTTTGACTTATTTCTGGAACATTTAAAGAAACTGCCTGATCCTCTAGGTCCTAGTTACAGCAGTGGTGGGGGAGGAGGGGCAGAAAAAGGAAACCTGACTCGTAGATAACAGGATTTGAGTCCAGTTGCTTATTTTAGCATCTTCATGGGTAAAGAAATTGCTGTGAACTGAGATCCTGAGCTCTATAGTAAATGATATAGCATTGAAGTTGTACAAGTTTGCTGAAACACTGCTGTGATCACTAGTTTCCTGAGCTATGAGTATGACAATGTTTATCAATTTAAATCTAACAGGAGAATTCATAAAAACACACTGGATACAAGGGATCGGGGGAAAACATACCCAGAAACTTCCTGACAATATTTTGAACATTGTTATAGGCACTCACATCCATATTCTCCTGTATCATTATGAAAACTAGCTTGAGCTAATAAAAATATTTGCCATCTTATTTCACAGAAAACTAAATGGAATTGTGAGAGACAGTGACAAAAGCCCTTTTGGAAATAAATAAGAATAAGCAATGTATATACATCAGTCTCTTAAAGGTTTAAATACGTTCTTCAGAGTGGGGTCCCCCAGAACTACGGCTCCCAACCTTCTTTGGTTCCACTACTGTTCCAACAACCTCAAGAGCAATCCATCCTGTTACCCCTTCTTCTCACAGGACAAAAAGAAAAAAACATTCTTCTCCCTGCCCTATCCAAGTGGGTCACTGCTGCTTTTCTCCAAAGAGAAAAGCCTTTCTTACAGAGGTTTGCAAAGTTCTGATGTGGTTCACTGCATAGTCTAAATGCTGGAAGTGGTTACAGCCAAAGGTCAGAGAACACGGCTATTCAGCAGGGATAGGATATGTCTGGGAAAGACACAGGCTGAGATTTAGGCCACCTCTGGGGAGATGATTTGCGTTTACTGGATACTTACTGTTTATTGGTGTTCATGCTCTTCTATGGTCTTTTTTAATGTCCTAAATTAAAAGTGGCATTTTAAACATCTTAAAGGTGATTTGCAATTTTTTTTTAAATAAAAATGATCCAATCATCCTATAAACAGCAGAACTGCCATCTTCTGTAAATAGAACTGGCAAGTATTTCATCAGTCTTAAAATATCACCTCCCTTGATTTCCCACCACCCTCCCACCAATGCCTCCCTTTCCTTCCCTGAGTTCCTTAAAGCAACACTCCAGAATGCTCTAGTCCAGGACCTCATTATCCCATGTTAATGCTAAAGAGACTGGCAGAAGCTGGCTTGAGGAGGTACCCAAGGCTTATTGTTTTTCATGGGCTGTCATGAATGCGGCCGGGGTTCTTAGTTTTCTTTTATTCCCCACGACTTAGGGAAGAAGAGCACTCAAACTTTAGAAAATGGATAAAATAGCAAAATTTGAACCATGGGTAATGTCCTCCTAAGCTTCAGGACTTAACCTAGATTATTCTATTTTCCTGGGCACAAGACAAACAGGAGCTGCTTACAGAGTTGGAAGCAGGGCTTTC
Source organism: Callorhinus ursinus (assembly GCF_003265705.2). NCBI lineage: Eukaryota > Metazoa > Chordata > Mammalia > Carnivora > Otariidae > Callorhinus > Callorhinus ursinus. The sequence continues at coordinate 11,220,369 of NW_027397071.1, read as the reverse complement.
CTGCATAACAAGCTTCAAAAAAGAGGGGAAGAAATAAAATAATGGAATATTCTGATGCTTGAGTAAAATCCTAATTTTACTTTGCCATAATTGGCATCATCCCTGCTTATAGAAGCCCTCGACTTCGACTTTGAGCAATTCTCAAAAAAGGTACTTCCACCCTCTCACCATCTGCATGGGCAGTCAATGGAATTCTGAAATACAAACAGCCACTTGGAGGTTTAATTATATTGGTGAGGTGCCTGGAAAATGCTCAAAGATTAAGAATCCCAGTTTCCCTGGGCATGGTACAGCCATCTTTCTTGTGGTGGGACAATTCAAATCCATCCATCCTTCCTATAGGTATATAGCTATCAAGCAGTGACTATAGTTTTCTACAACCACAAATTTCTCCCTTCTTCCATGAGAGAACCTTAATTCTCAGGTAGGCACAATTCTGCCTGGAATAAAGATTATATTTGACAGATGTGGCCACATGGCTAAGTTCTGGTCAGTATTATGTAACAGAAGTTTGTGGCATATCTGCAAGGGATCCTTAAAAATAAGGAGTCACCTTCTGCTACCTAGAATGTAGATTTTATAACCGGAGCTCCAGCAGCTACCTTGGACAACAAAGTGACCAACCCTGAGTACAGAAGCCAAATGTTGATAATGGAGAGAAGACCTGAGCTTAGGTCCCTGAGGATACCCCAGTGAGCCACCAAACCACCCCCCTCGTCTACCTACCCCAGCATTCATCTTATCAAATCTCTTGTATCCAGTGTTAAGTTGTTTGATTTATGGCAACTGAACAAAATTTTAACTGGCATGCCTATCACACAGTCCATGGAGCCTGCCTGGTCTGGACAAGAAATTAAACTCCCCTCCTCTGCAGAAATTTTTTCACTTCATCTAAAGATTATATATCCAAAGAGAACCCATAAGAATACACTAGCCTAGAATCATTCCCACAAGAGCAAAGGCTTGAGATCAGCTCTGCCTTTGCCCATTGTCACCAAACCCAGGTAGACAAGTCGACCACTTGAAACCTAATTAAAACAGCACACTGGGTTTACGATGGAGCCCACTATCCATGAGAGACTGGGCAGAGGCCACCAACTTCATCATTCAGGCCCCAAAGGGGACCTACAGTATAGCATGGCATCCCTGCACACAACTACTAACCCCCTTTTGCTTCACCACTGTAATCAATAACAATACATTATTAGGACCATAATGGTATACTGGGATGGTGCCTTCTGGTTTTACAAGTCCTCATGGGTATAATAAGATCCTAAATATAAAACAATATTAATAGTGCTAACAATAGATATCACTTACTGTTCAATACCATATAACTGCTGGTGTGGTATTTCGCTAGCACTCTGACTGAAACATATTATCTGAAATTCAAAATATTATTATCCTTATTTTACCGAGGAGGAAACCAAGGCTCTGAGAGATAATGAATTTAGCTAAGACTATGCAGCCAACCCATGGCAGTGGTTACTGCTGAATCCAGAATTTTTCTATGAGCTTAAAAATATTCTAGCAGCACAATCATTTCACTCAAAATGTTAGATAAAATAATCTCAAGAAAATCTGTTTTTCTCACTTCAGAACTACAATAAAACATTCTAATCTTACCCCCATATTAACATGAGCATTTCTTAAAACAAAGCAAAAGAACCAACAAAAGCATGATAGAATTTGTCCACAAATGGTAAACGGTGCTAAAATACAAATGAAGCAAATCAAAAAAGTTTTTTTTTTTTCTGAATTTCACCTTTTGCTAACAGTTTCAATTTCAGGGTGACCTATATGTTTTCATAACAAGGGTCACTATGCACCTTTTAATCCAAAAACATCAAAACTAAAAAGAAACCCCATAACAACATGTTCTTGTATAATTACATCTCTTTATGCCATTCCTTTTGAAACAGGTCTATTTCCCACCTCTTTCTTGAGCTTCCACTTTCATAAAAGGAAAGAACACGGAAAGAAATCAAGCCCCTAAACATTCATTGAAAACATCAAGCAATTTATCTAGGACTCAAACAATAAATGAGTTAAAAAAACAAATGAGGGGAAGAAATGAATCTTTCTATTAAAAATAAGATGTGCAAGTATGAATGTTTGTGTTTCCAAGCTATTTCTAGTCTAAAGAGCTATGTCAAATATGGTAATTATATCAAAGGTTTATCATTAGAACTGTTAATATTTTCATGGGCTGCAGAAAGCTAAAGAATTAAAATTTGCCCATGAGAAGAAAGTCAAACGGAAGGTTAGAGCTCCCTCTTTCTTTTTCTTGAAGAAATTCGCCAAAGCCTCTCCTAGGAGACCAAAGTTATCAAGCAGACAGCTGAGGAACACTCATGCTCAAAGTGTTTCCACAGTCTCCGTATACATGCTACAAGGATTGGAGTACATTTATTGACAGTTCATTATTCATAAGAGATTTAAGTAGTAGAAAAAGCACTTTTAAAAGTAGAAATACTCACAAAGCCATTTCAAACTGTTCCAGCCATTTTTTCTTTAAATCTTTTGTTTTGCAATAAAATTCTAACCCATTTTGTCCTTGGGTATGGATGAGGTAGAAGCCATAAGACCACTGTTGAAATTAATATTCCTCAGGTTAATATGTATCACTCAGTAATAACATCACGCTTCCAAATTCACTAAAACACCACCATAATCATCCACAAACCGCTCATAACATTAACAGCACACAAACTCTGAACAGATTTTTGTAGTCAACTTTATAACAGTTCTTACGTCAAATGCATTATAGATGACCATTAAGGCATTAGAGACGATCATTATCACTTGCGGCACTGTCCAATTATTTCTCACAGAGGCTTGCTCCTAATCAATCTCTAGAAAGAAAAATCACCTGCATTGATAAGCCCTCTCACATTAATGTATTAGCATCCTTTCCTTGAATGGTCAAAGTTATGAGCAAATTATGGTAACTTTCAAAAATTCACCTTTTTATTTTCTTTATCAGTTGTAGGATTGTTGGCTATTTTGTATTGCTGAAGATCTATTATTTCCTTCATTTCATAGTTATCGCCTTTCCTTTTACATACAATCACTGCCAAATCAAATAAGAAGATATGCCTGAGAGAGAGAAAGAGAAATTTAAAATGGTTTGGAAGCATGTATGTTAACTTTTCCTTGGTAAAATTTAATTAAACCAACCAAACTTGTTTCTTTGAGTTAAAGACAAAGGCAGTATTCCATACTGAAAAGAATGAACTGTACATAACCTGGCACTACCCTTTACGGAATGAATGGCCTTACTCTACCTTAGTTTCATTTTAAAAATATGCAAAATTATAATAAGAATATACACATTACAGAGTTGCTATAAGGAACAACTAAGTCACAAAGTGTCCAGGAGCAATTTTTTTTTTTAAAGATTTTATTTATTTATTTGACAGAGAGATAGCACAAGTAGGCAGAGCGGCAGGCAGAGGGAGAGGGAGAAGCAGGCTCTCCGCTGAGCAGGGAGCCGGACATGGGGCTCGATCCCAGGACCCTGGGATCATGACCCGAGCCGAAGGCAGCCGCTTAACCGACTGAGCCACCCAGGCGCCCCCAGGAGCAATTTTTTTTTTTCAGTTTAAAACCTAGACATTTACAGAATACTAATGACAACAATAGCAGTGAACTTCTGATGTTTCGAGGAGTCGGCCAAAATGTGTTGAGAAGTGTCCATCCCTTTCACAAAGATGACTCACTTAATTTAAATCCCCAGGACCATCTGCTAAAGTATTATTTTCATCTTTATTTTATTGGGGAGGAAACTGAGGATTAGAGAAGTTAAATAATTTGCTCAAGGTCACATAGCTAATGAGGGGCAGAGCAGGATTCACACCCAGATCTAATTGTGGAACCTGCACTTTTACCCTCTATGTCGCTCCTCGTGATTTTATGGACCACCTGAAACACAAATTGAGCAGCATATGAGCAAAATGCAAATTAGAAAAATTATGGTTATATTTAGGTGTTGATATTTCTCTTAATTTTTAACAACAATGTAACTGGGGGAAGAAAAACAAACTTGTAATCCTATCATCCAATACCAATATTTTTATCTTTTAGAAAATTCTCAGGAATTAACATGTATACATTTTTAAATAATGATAATGACAATGATACAGTCACATAGCTCTAATACTTGCATCACTTTCAAAGACTATTTTCCTGGAGAGGCTGAAAAGGGTATGTCTCTCCTGGTAGCTACCTGTAGAGCCTGGTATCATGTTGGAAGAGCTGACACTGCCCCCTGCTGGCTAATTTTCCTGGTTCAAAGTTTCCAGCAAATGGCCATTTTAACCAAATGAATCAGTTTAGCAATCCTATGTATATAATTCGGGATACCAGGCCAAGCTCACTAACCTGAACTTCCCTCAAGAAAATATCGCGAAATGATCCCCACTCAGACTTAATTCTTAGGGCATTTTGTATTTTTAGTTGTTTTCAAATGTATACCAAAAAAAGCAATCAAACAATTGTGTTGTCTATTACTTTATCTCTACTCTCATTTCAATGTGTCCCTCTGAGCCTCAGCAGACATTTTATATTTGTCATATCCCTCTTAAGAACTTAGACAAATCAACAGATACCAAAACATAGAGGAGAAGACCTAACATATCTATGAGAAAATTGTAGAAAACCATAGGTTGGTCTGTCCCCTTGTTTTTCTTCCTCTGCTTCCCTCCTTTGTCCTAGAATTGTTTTCTCAATCTTCTGATACTAACCACTTATTCTGAAAATAAGTATTGCTCTTCTTTTCTCACCTTTCTTGTTTCGTATGCTTGTCTAGGGTAGTTATTCGAATTTCACCATCTCCCTGAGGTCGTCCAAAAAGCAAAACTGGTTGGTTCTAAAATATAAAATTTACATGTCTCAGCTTTTCGTAATCATGTAAAAACAGAAATAAATATTAGCGAGGATATTTGCTAGGGACAACTACTTTATTACATGACAAGTTTTATCATTTCACATTTTTAGCACACTTAGTCTAAAAAGCTCAGGTCTATATGATTCACTTTCAAAAACAGTCTGTCCTTGGATAGCCTAGGAGGTATACTGAGGACATTAATTAATTTTACTTATAACTTAATAGGGAAGTTAGCTACCAAAAGCAAGAATTAACTGGAAGAATTCAAATGATAACAAAGTTACAGCAACTAATACTTATTAAGCACGAACTGTGCCAGACATGGTAGTAAATATAGGGCAAAGTTTCCCCCTACCCAGTGGGGGGGGGGTATTTACAGAAGTATATAACTATAAATGTGAAATTTCCATGAAGAAAGAGTACAGTAAACATGCATTGCCAGGGGCTTAATTTGTTCTAGGAAGTCAAGCATAGCTTCCTTGAGCTAAGATCTCAAGAGTGAAAAGTATGACTTAATGATTAAACATAATGAACCATTTTCCCAGAGGCAGACACTAAAAAATATTAAGTATTTATGAACACCTACTGTACAAGGTGTTAAGGGGAAAAAGAATTGACTGAAAATTATCACTAACATCTAGGAGATTATATTCTAATAAAGGAAGCAGATACGTAATTAATTAACTGTGCTGCAAGAAAGTATAAAAACAGATATTCCCTATTAAAGTCCCCATGATGTATTTTGCAGAAATAGAAAACTCATCCTAAAATTCATATGGAATTTCAAGGGACCCTTAATAGGCAAAATAATCTTGAAAAAAGAACAAAGTTGGGGTCTTAGTCTTCCTAATTTCAAACCTTATTACAAAACTATGGTAATCAAAACAGTATGGCACTTGCATAAAGACAGACTTCTAGACCAATGGAACAGAACACCTGGAAATAGGTCCTCATGGAACCCTCCTACACTGTTGGTGGGAATGCAAGCTGGTGCAGCCACTCTGGAAAACAGTATGGAGGTTCCTCAAAAAGTTTAAAATACAGATACCATACGACCCAGCAATTGCACTACTGGGTATTTACCCCAAAGATATAAACGTAGGGATCCAAAGGGGTACGTGCACCCCGATGTTTACAGCAGCAATGTCCACAACAGCCAAACTGTGGAAAGAGCCAAGGTGTCTACTGACAGATGAATGGATAAAGAAGATGTGGTATATATGTACAACGGAATATTATGCAGCCATCGAAAGGAATGAGATCTTGCCATTTGCAACGATGTGGATGGAACTGGAGGGTATTATGCTGAGCGAAATAAGTCAATCAGAGAAAGATATATATCATATGACCTCACTGATAGGAGGAATTCTTAATCTCGGGAAACAAACTGAGGGTTGCTCGAGTGGTGGGGGGTGGGAGGGATGGGGTGGCTGGGTGAAAGACAATGGGGAGGGCATGTGCTATGGTGAGCGCTATGAATTGTGTAAGACTGCTGAATCACAGACCCATACCTCTGAAACAAATAATACATTATATGTTAAAAAAAAAAGAAGAAGAAGATAGCAGGAAGGGGAAAATGAAAGGGGGGAAATTGGAGGGGGAGACGAACCAGGAGAGACTATGGACTCTGAGAAACAAACTGAGGGTTCTAGAGGGGAGGGGGTGGAGGGATGGGTTAGCCTGGTGATGGGTATTAAAGAGGGCATGTACTGCATGGAGCACTGGGTGTTATACGTAAACAATGAATCATGGAACACTACGTCAAAAACTAATGATGTAATATATGATTAACGTAACATAATTAAAAAAAAGAAAAAAAGAAATAGGCCCTCGTATATATGGTCAAAGGATTTTTGAAAACAGTACCAAGATCATTCAATGGGGATAGCATAGCCTTTTCAACAAAAGACTCTGGGGAAACTGGATATGCATAGGCAAAAGAATGAAGTTGGACCCTTACCTTATACAGTATACCACATTGATCAAAGAACTAAAAATATAAAACTCTTAGATGAAAACACAGTAGCAAAGTTTTATGACATTGGATTTTGCAATGATTTCCTAGATATACCACCAAAAGTACTATCAACAAAAGGCCAATAAGTTGAAATTCATCCAAATTAAAAATTTTATGCAAAGGATACTATCAACAGAGTGAAAAAGCAACCTACAGAATGGCAGAGAATACTTGCAAACAAAATGTGACAGGAATTGATATCCAGAATATATAAAGAACTCTTATAACTCAACAACAAAAAACAAGCAAACGTGATTCAAAAATAGGTAAAAGACTTGAATAGACATTTCTTCAGAAAGATACACAAATGGCCAAAAAGCATATGAAAAGATACTCAATATCCCTAATCATTAGGGAAATACAAAGTAAAAACCATAATAAGATACTACTTTGTACCCATTTGGATGGATATTAAAAAAAAATTTAAAAAGAAGGAAAGAAAAGAAAAGAACAAGTGTTGGCAAGGATGTGGAGATACTGGAATTCCTGTGCATTGCTGGTGGGAATGTAAAATGGGGTGGTCACTGTGGAAAACAATATGGCTAGTCCTCAAAAAATTAAACCTAGAATTACCAGACAATCCAGCAATTCCACTTCTGGGTAAATAACCAAAAGAAGTGAAAGCAGGGAGTCAAGCATATATTTGCATACCCATGTTCATAACAGCATCATTCACAATAGCCAAAAGGGGGAAGAAATGCAAGTGTCCATAGATGAATGAATAATCAAAATGTGGGGTATATACAATGTTATATTTTAAAGCCTTAAAAAGGAAATTCTTTAAAAAAAAAATCAAATTCTGATACATGCTACAAGGATGGACACTGAAGACATTATGCTAAATAAAATATGCCAGTTATAGAAGGACAAATATTACATGATTCCACTTATATGAGATACCTAGAGTAGTCAAATTCACAAAGACAGAAAGTAAAATGGTGGTTGCCAGGGGCTGGGAGGAGGGAAGAATGGAAAGTTAGTGTTTAATGGGTATAAGGGCTTCAGTTTCACAAAACGAAGAGAGTTCTGGAGATGGAAAGAAGTGATGGCTGCCCAACATGAATGTATTTAACATCACAAAATTGTACATTTAAAAATGGTAAATGTCATATATATTTCACACACACACACACACACAATGTTAAACAGCTGTCCAGGCAATATGCTATGGAATTACAAAGAGAAAGTAATAATGGGAGATTAGGGAAAGAATTATTTTAGTTGGATGGTAAGCATTTTTTTAAAAATTTATTTATTTGACAGAGAGAGAGACACAGTAAGAGAATTATTTTAGTTGGATCTTACGCATTTTTTAAAAAGATTTATTTATTTATTTGACAGAGAGAGAGAGAGAGAGACAGTGAGAGAGGGAACACAAGCAGGGGGAGTGGGAGAGGGAGAAGCGGGCTCCCTGCGCGGGGCTCGATCCCAGGACCCTGGGATCATGACCCGAGCCGAAGGCAGACGCCTAACGACTGAGCCACCCAGGTGCCCCTTTAGTTGGATCTTGAAGGAATAGGAAATAATGGGAAGACATCCTAGGCTTTGATATTATCATCATCAAAGGCAGAACGATAAAAATGTACAGCAAATTAGAGACCTTTCAACACAGCAGGAGAGCCATAAAGTGAAGTATGTGGGCAGGTACCAGCTGGAAGAGTTCAGAAAGTAGTTTAAGCCCAAATCACTGAGGGCTTTAAATATCATGCTAAGGAATGTTGACTGAATCCTAAAGGCAACGGCAAATGCTGACGAGGCTGGGAAAGAGAATGAATCGAGAAGTCTGCCATCTGGAAACGCAACTACGTGAAGGAATGGATGGAGGCTTTGGTGACTACAAAGGTGGCAGATGAGGTTCTGAAAGGGGGACATGACTGTACATGTGAAAAGTTGTCTCAGAGAAAGCGGCAATAAAACTGCTTGACCAAGAAAAGTGTCTTTCCTTCATACGTGCAACTCTATTTTCACCACCCACAGCTCCATCCAGGCCTCCACCAACTCTTTCTTGAAACCACTCAACAGCTTGCTGACTGGCCTGCCTGCTAGAAGGGTTTTCTTGAGATGTAAATCAGAATGAAACTCTCCTAGAGAAACCTTTACAAGCTTCCCATTGTAATCCCAGTAAAACCCCAGCTCAATGCCTTGGCCTATAAGGCTGGGGGACATAGCCCTCCCACCTCAGAGCCCCTCGCTCACCCAGCCACGCTTGCCTTTCAACCTCTTGAACACCCCCAGGTTCTGGCCCATCTCTGGGCATTCCACCTGCTGTGGCTTCTGCCTGAAATCCTCTTCCCCAGATCCGTACACCACTGGCTCCTTCTTATGCTTCAGGTTCAAGAGGAAAAGGACTGAGAAGGACTTTTTCTAACCATCTCATCTAAACGAGGACTCTCCTTAGTATCCTCTGCTGCCCCACCCTGTTCACAGCATGAATCTCAGTAGAGCATTTTTATTTTTTTTTTAAGATTTTATTTATTTGAGAGAGAGAGAGAAAGTGAGCATGAGCAGGGGGAGGGGCAGAGAGAGAAGCAGACTCCCTGCTTAGTGGGGAGCCCGACGTGGGGCTCGATCCCGGGACCCTGGAATCATGACCTGAGCCGAAGGCAGACGCTTAACGACTGAGCCACCCAGGTGCCCCTCAGTAGAGCATTTTTAAACTCTCTTGTTATTGCCTCCTCAACCATGAAGCCATGCTGTTCATAGTTACAGCCCCGGCCCCAAGCAAAACATCTGGCACTCAGTAGTCACCCCGTAAATATATATAAAATGAATACATTAACAGGAATCAGCCATGAGTATGTGTGGGGTAAGGGAAAGAAAAGAAAAAAATGAACTCCAATGTTCAGAATCTGTACAGCCAGGGGAAGAGGCATAGTGTGATTAAAGAGAAAGGGACAAGTAAAGGCAGAAAGTCCTTGGACAATGACACACATATCACAGGTGCCACAAGACATCCATGTGGATGCTGCCAAACAAGAATCAGGAAAAAAAAACCTATGACAATGGAAACTTCAAGGTAAACTATCTTTTCTGCAAAAACAACTTGTAGGATGTCCTCTGATTTGTGAGTTAGGGAAGTTGGATAGCAGGATAATTACATACCAGATTTTCTATAGAGAGCTGAAACTGTTTAATTTCACGAAGGGTCTCATTATCTCTTTTCACTTCATTCACATATTGTGCCAAGTCCTAAAGAATAAAGAGAAGGGTACAAAAAGAAGTCATGATAAGACTGGAGAAGAGATGAAAACTGTTTGAAAGAAAACACATCATTAATTTCATTAGCAGTAAAAGTAATCACCATAACTTTTCAATGACAATAAGATGAACATCCAATCAATCAAAGCTGCAACTCAAAAGCAATTTTAAAATGTCTGGAGTACAGCTGGGAAGACTAAAGAGTTGTCATTTACCACACCTCTGAGAAGAACAAGGATAAAAAACAACAACAAAAAAAATCTGCCACCCTGCAGAACAAGAGGAAACTTGGTCAGGAGAATGCAAATTCCAAACACGTTAATAACTGACCTTGGGAGAATCACATTCTTACACGGGTTAGAATAAGGTCAATAATGCAAGAATGAAGGATTAGCAGGGAGAAAAATGGTAACTAAAAGTTAGACAATGGGTCCAGCAGGACTGTTTTCTGCAACCAGTTGGTGTCTTAGTTCCTGAGAGCTTTCAGTCAAGCCAGCCAGTTCAATTTTAAAGAGTTAATGAAGGAGAAGCAAAGGAGAGGAGAAAAACCTCAGAGCACTAAAACGAATTAAAAGCGAACAAACAATGCTAGACACATTTCTCCATGTGCCTTCTTCCCCTACTTTAAAATGTCTTTTCTCGTATTTGAGGAAACATTAGCTAATCTTTCCATACTGTAAGTAGCTATTTTTATTATATGTGCTCTAGATTTTCCTGTTTTCTGGGTTTTCTTTTTTTCTCCACCCTCTTAAATTCATCTGCAACAGCAGGAACAGAACTCGGACAAAAAGCAGTTCCTAACTTTGTTCTAAATGAAAGTCTGACTTTTCATCGGATGTATCTATAAATGATTTTTTTTTTAAATTGGAAACTTGGTATGACTTTGGAAAAGAGTAACAAATAATTGTGTGATGGTTCTTGGCAGGCTACTGAAATCAGCTAAACAGCAGAGCCAGCACTGACCCTGGCACAGGGACGCAGAGTAGCCTTTAACCTTGTTCTGAGTACAGTCACATTGGCGTTTTGTTTTGAGAACAAATGTTTGCTTATATTTTAAGTTAGGGGCAAATAAATATTCCTTTCATAGTCAACATGCAGCACAATGTAGAAATTGGGGTGTTACAGGTTGCCCAATATGTTTAAAACCCTGCCTTATCTACTTGGAGCTCTTGATTTTCAGATTTATCTAAAAATAGAAATAGTTTTCACCCGAACTGAAATCCACATGTGCTGATGCACAGCATCCACCGAAGGCCAACCTGGCAGATAGCCTCACTTGAAAATAATTAACACCAGTGTTCTGAGATCACCAGCTGATCTGCTACCTACACAAGCCAACAGTTTTCTTTTTCTTTCTTTAATTATGTTATGTTAATCACCGTACATCATTAGTTTTTGATGTAGTGTTCCATGATTCATTGTTTGCATATAACACACAGTACTCCATGCAGTACGTGCCCCCTTTAATACCCATCACCAGCCTAACCCATCTCCCCACCCCCCCCTCTGGAACCCTCAGTTTGTTTCTCAGAGTCCATAGTCTCTCATGGTTCGTCTCCCCCTCTGATTTCCCCTTCATTCTTCCCTTCCTGCTATCTTTTTTTTTTTAAACATATATTATTTGTTTCAGAGGTACAGGTCTGTGATTCAACAGTCTTGCACAATTCACAGTGCTCACCATAGCACATACCCTCCCCAATGTCTATCACCCAGCCACCCCATCCCTCCCACCCCCACCACTCCAGCAACCCTCAGTTTGTTTCCTGAGATTAATTCCTCATATCAGTAAGGTCATATGATACATGTATTTCTCTGATTGACTTATTTCGCTCAGCATAACACCCTCCAGTTCCATCCACGTCGTTGTAAATAAGCCAACAGTTTTCTATTAGTAACCACAAAAAGAATGTGAAATAAAACCATTGTATTAAATCATTCCCGGTGGTTATAAAAGTTGTCATACTTTCATAAATAACAAAAGTTATTTTAATAAACCTCTTGGTTTTATGTATCTTTGTCTAACAATTAAATCCATGCAAGGATATCTATTTCACTTAAGAATATCCAGTTCTCTGGGGGCGCCTGGGTGGCTCTGTCAGTTAAGCACTTGCCTTCGGCTCCAGCTCAGGTCATGAGTCCAGGGTCCTGGAATCAAGGCCTGCAAATGGCTCCCTGCTCAGCGAGGAGACTGCTTCTCCCTCTCTCTCTGCTGTTCCCCCTGCTTGTGCTCTCTCCTCTCCCTCTCTTTCTCTCAAATAAATAAAATCTTAAATATATATATATATATATCCAGTTCTCTGGGGGCGCCTGGGTGGCTCCGTCAGTTAAGCGTCCTACTCTTGATTTTGGCTCAGGTCACGATCTCAGGGTTTTGAGATCGAGCCCTGTGTGGGGAGGCTCTGTGCTCAGCTCAGGACTCTGCTTGAAGATTCTCTCCCTCTGCGCCTCCCCCGAATCGCACACACTCTCTCCCTCTAAAATAAATAAATAAATCTTTAAAAAAAAATATCCAGCTCTCCCCACCAAATACAACACTATACAAATACTTATAACATATCAGCATATCATACGTATGTATTAGCAGTCTGTCGTCTGTTGTTTTTAGGCAGGGATAAAAAAAAATACAAAGAACTTAATGATACATTTGCCTTACCTTCATTGCATCAAGAGCCAATTTCAGATTTGCCTTCTCCATAGGATCAGTGGTATGTTTGACCAATTCCTATTGGGAAGATACAGTTCAGTACTACATTCATCAATTAAAACCAAAATATAAGAAAGAAAACATTTTTTAAAAATAAACCATTTTTATCACTATTTGCACCATAATGTAATAAATCTGATGCAACTTAACTAGGTTCTATTTTCATAAAAAAATCTCAAACTGTAAGAAGACCAACTAGACATCAAAAGAACAGGAGACAATGGTTGGAAACACTTCCCTTTCAAAGATGAACCTGAATTCTATCCCCTGCCATTATACTGACATCCTTCCCAAATGTCGTGAAAGACCCCAACATTGCCAACTGATTCTGATGACTACTCCTCTCCCTTGGCTTCAGGGACATTAGGGTCTTTTGTTTGTTGCTATTATTATTGTTGGTTAGTTCATCTTAAATTTTCTGCCAATTGACCAGTCTCTCATACTTTCTCCTTTATCTGTACCTTCGAAAGTCACCATTCCCTAGATTTTCACCTTAGTCTTCTGTTATTCTTACTATACCTACTCTACAAATCCTATCACAATCATCTCCATAACATCAACACTCACCTTATAAGACAATCACTCTCAAAGGAATGTGCTCAAACCCAGAACTCACGCCTGAGTCCCATACTCTTCTGTCCAACTAAACAGTTCCACCTGGGTATCTCACAAGCCCATCTAACCCAACAATTCCAAACTTAAGGCACCTTCACCCACAACCCTGCTCCGGTTCCTGTTTATGTTTTATTGAATGATGGCACCTCCATCAATGGAATTGCCTAAGCCAAAACCTAAAAAGTGTCCCAGGTGCCCCTCTCCCACACTATGTTCTGGTGATACTGACTTTGATCCTTCCCCTGGAAACCATCCTCACTGCCACTACTTTGGTTCAAGTCCTTACTCTTTTTCAATGGGTTATTATAAATTGGCTTCTGACTTGTAGCCTCTCTGGACTACAATCTATTCACTCTATTGACATCTGAGCTAGGTTTCTAATATATAAATTGGATCCTGTCTCTACCCTATTCAGATTTCTGTGATGCCCACAAAAGCTTCAGATTGTCATCCATACCTCTTAGACCCTTCACAGTCTGAATTCTGCAAACCTCTCCCAACTTCTCTCTCCGCTCTACCCAAACAATCTATATTCTATTCACAATAAATCAGCTGCAATTCTCAGAATACATTCTAATGTCTGATCCCATTAGACATGCGGTTTGCTCTCCTTAGAAAGCCCTTCCTCTCTGATACACTTATTGAACTCTTACTGTTCCCTTCATGGCCAGTTCAAGAATCACTCCTCAGTGAAGCTTTCTATGACAGAGGCCTCCTTAAGTGCCCAGCCTCCCCAGGCATAATGAACTAGGCCTGTATTTGTATTACCTCCATACTTTCTGTCTACCTATCACACTGTATGGTACCTGGAAGCCTACGTTTCATTCTCCCTATCTAAACAGTGAGCTTTATCAGTGCGGGGAGACGAGGGCTGTTTTATACCATGAATATCTAACACTGTGTGTTGAACAGGGGAGCCACTCAAAAATCTTTGCTGAGTGTAGTACAAGTAGCGTTTCTACTTTTAAAGAGGACGTACAGCCATCAGATTTGTTAAATATGAGAAATTTGTCCAAGTAATATTCTTTTACTCTTATTTACTTTTCCTTTATTAATGATAGTAAATTATGCTCAAAGTTCCAAATCCCCCACTCTCAAATATTCTAAATTTATAAATCTGTGATTTCAAACCATAAAGTATTTCAAAAATTATTTCCCCACTAAAGTACAGCAGTAAGTAGAAAATGTTCAAATTCATACCACATTAATTCAACAAATGTCTAAACATTAGACAAATTCTACTCTACACTGTCAAGATGGAAAAACATTTCTAGAATTTTTATCTCTATGTGTTACCCCAAATAAAACGTTCCCTATTTTAAAAAATCATAAAACTAAATAATCTTTTGAAATTTAAAATATAAAACAATCCAAGAGGGATTAAGAAAAAAGTCTGCTGAATTTCAAAAAGGTATAGTCATATTTTAAACTTTTATAAGTCTCTTTAGAACTTTATAAATGATCAAAATAGATGTTTCTTGAAAACTGCACCTTTTAAATTCTTCAATTGATATTTGACTACACCAAAGTTACAAAATAAATTATCTTATTTTGGACATGTTTTTAGTTTCATGATGTCTCAGAAACTGATTGCTTAAGTCCTCATTATTCTTTCATAAAATCCAATTTGATTAAGTTGTTTTGAGTTTAGGTCTCATAAATGTTTTAATGCATTTTTAAGAAATAATCAGG
Source organism: Callorhinus ursinus (assembly GCF_003265705.2). Taxonomy (NCBI): domain Eukaryota; kingdom Metazoa; phylum Chordata; class Mammalia; order Carnivora; family Otariidae; genus Callorhinus; species Callorhinus ursinus. The sequence continues at coordinate 11,205,255 of NW_027397071.1, read as the reverse complement.
GTTTGAATTTTTCTGATTTCTCAGTAGAACAAAAATAGAAATGACTAATAATTTTGCAACTACAGTTCAAGGAATTTAATATACGAGATGTTAAAGCACAGCAGACTCAAAATTATATTTCACATACAGGTAGTAGATCTTTTTAAAATGACATTTCACAAGCATCAGCAGAGTTGACAGACTAATGCTGTAAGACATTTCCTTGGAGCAGAACTAATGAGCCTCCTGGTACAGCTATCAAATTAAATTTATAAGACTCTCCACCCTCATTAGAGGACTAACTGTGGAAACCATAAGCTTTGTGGTTATAACAAGAGTCACTTCAAAATAAATGTAGTCTTATTATAATTCACTATAGCAGAAAGCAACATGGAATGTGACAGAATTCTTTTTAGTTTATGGTTATAAGGCAAAAAGTCCAAAACACTTAACCTGCCAAAATTCAGGGGTATTGCAGCACTGAGATTCTAATAAATGATTCCTGCTAACCAAAGAAGACTTGGTTAAAGGGATCTTTTCGTTTTTCTTTTTTTCTTTTTTTGGAGCCAGTTCTGTTTGAAGGACATAAAAAGTGACTTTGTGGAAGATACAGAATCATCTTTGCTAAAAGAAAAAGTTTCCAGCTATTCTGTTATTTCCCACTTAGCTATATTAATCACTGAAAAATCACAATGGGACACAGTCCCAAACATAGAGTATATGGAGCATAATTGATGTTTCATGAATACTTTGTTAAATGAATACATGAACAAATAAACTGACAGTTTTAAGGTACATACCTGGAGGAGAAGGTGATACTTTAAAACACGTTGCATAGGAACCACAAGCAAATCTCGAAGAGTGAATTTTCCATTATTTGCTCTTTTGGAACATTCCTAATGAAATGTTTTTTTAAAAACATTTTTAAAAACTTTGTTAATTTTATCAAAGGAAGTCATAAAGCAAGCATTAAAAGATGCAGAGGCCATAAACAAAACTCTTATTATATAATAAATATCTTGGTATTTTTCTTAATAATCCTTCCTGAAAAATAGAAAGTATCTAATTAAAAACCAAAAAGACAAACCTTGTAGCATTTCAACTCCAAAATGATACATTAAGCAGAACTATTTCATGCATGAAAATTATTTTCTCTAATGACCCTCTGGGGTCTTCTTCTACCCTTATAGCTCCCCCTTCTACCAATCATCCCCCCGCCGGCCTGTGGGCCTGGCATCAAGAACAAGTCCCTACTCAGCAAACTGGCCATGTGCCTTCCTCATGGGCATGCCTTTTGCTCATTCTGTTCTCCCCAACCACCATGTGCTTGGTCTAGTTTCCAATAAAATTTATCATCCTCTTCAAGAACTATACATCTAGGCCTTTTGTGATAATCCCAATCAAAATTGTGCTCCCTCTGTGCCTTGTGGGCATTTTAAGTGTTGTTGTATACAATATCTTCCCCAATATATCATATCTTTTACAGCTTTAAGAATCTAGTATTTGCTTAATAAGTATTTGTGAAACTAAATGAAATGGAATGATTGACTCCAAAAATTTGCTAAAGTATAAACCTATTATTGGATTCAAAGTTTCAAAAGCCTATTTTTTTAAATCTCATACTCTCTTAAAAGTTTATCTAAAAATAGTATTGACTTGTGTCCATTCTTTTGCCATTAACTATGACTTTGAGGAAAGTACTCTGAAGTATCAAAGCGTGAATTCAAATCAAGGCTTGGCTGTGTAACCTTGAACAAGTTGCTTTTCTGATTTTACTGTTTCTCACATATTTTTGTGACCTAGTTTTAAAAAAATAACAAAGTTCCATAAAATTATTATTATTAGTGAGAAACTAAGTCCAAAATCCTCAGACAATTGCATATCCCAGACCAAGGAATTCTCCAGTTCCTAGAAAAAGATGCATTCAAGAAAATACTGCTTTGTTCATGAGTTTGTTTCCCCTTTGCCCACACTTAGTTTTTCCGGCACACAGAAGGATATATTATCAGGAGCTATAAAAGTAAACGCCATTAGCTCTAATGACCGTAGTGACTTAATGAGTATTTGACTACAGGTCTCAAGCAAGAACTGGGGACACACCTGGACAAGTTAGCTCATGTCTTGTCAATTGCTGTTCACTGGGAAGAATAACTATTTCAACTGATTTCCTGCTTCTACAGATTATGGAGAGTTCTGGATCATGGGTCTCAAATAGGAGGTTAAACTGTTAAGATTATTATAATGAATGAGTCTCATCTCCCTAGCTGCATTTTAAGCTCCTTGGAACTGAGGTTGTATCTTACACTTCATATATATACATATATATATATATATATATATATATATATGCCGTCTTAACATAGTGTTAGGGAGAGAAATGTTATACATTTAAAATTCACTTCGTTATGTTATAGAAGTCAGTTTAAAACTGTTGGGGAAAGAATTCCTTGAAGTTCTAAGTTACAGGCTCAGTAAGTAAAAAAACTAATATTGCTGGCATTTCCTACAACTGGGGAGGAGTCTGAGTCTGAGGTTGTGAAATGCTTATTAGTATTATAAGTAAATAAAGGGTAGAAATGAGTCTTCCAAAACATCTAATCACATGCTTAGCTGAACTCCAATTCTAACTGAGAAGAAAGTAAAGGAATAGGGATGAGGTAGCTTACAGGACAAGACAAGACACACTTTGCCCTATGTTATCTTGGTTCCAAAGTAGAAAAGAAAAAAGATAAAATCACCAAGAGCAAAAGTAACCACAAAACTGAAGACATGGGGTGCCTGGGTGGCTCAGTCGGTTAAGCATCTGACTTTTGATTTTGGTTCAGGTCATGATCTCAGGGTGCTAGAGCCTGCTTAAGATTCTCTCTCTCCCACTCCCTCTGCCCCTCCCCCCCACACACTTTTTATTTTTAAAGATTTTATTTATTTATTTGAGAGAGAGAGAATGAGAGATAGAGAGCACGAGAGGGAAGAGGGTCAGAGGGAGAAGCAGACTCCCCGCCGAGCAGGGAGCCCAATGTGGGACTCGATCCCGGGACTCCAGGATCATGACCTGAGCCGAAGGCAGTCGCTTAACCAACTGAGCCACCCAGGCACCCCCACGCACACTTTCTTAAAAAAAAAAAAAAAAATACTGAAGATGTGAAGGAGGCAGAGACACACGGAGAATAGGGCAGCTTTCCCTTTATCATGACAGGAGTTGCAGAGGACAGTCCCAGCAAAGAGTATCTATTGAGGTGTCACAGTAAGTGTCTGATTCAATACCTGCAAATCAGGGCCCTGGTCAGAAGCAGTTGACTTTTTAGGCAAAAAAGGACAGCCAGCAGCCCCTCGCCCTGAGCCTTTCAAACTCAGCCAGAGGTTCTCTCTTTCCCTCTGACAATGATCATACAACAGTGTTCCTAGAGTCCCAGAGTATGTCACAGGCAGGACATTGACTGTGATCTGAAGGGAGAGGAACATCTAAACAATGCTGAGTATAATGGAGGTTTGACTGACAACTTGCAGACTCCTGTCTTGAGCCAGAGTTTTATAACTTTGTTAAAAACAAACAAACAGGGGGGCGGAGCAAGATGGCGGAGGAGTAGGAGACCTAGATTTCATCTGGTCTCAGGAATTCAGCTGAATAGGGATCAAACCATTCTGAACACCTACGAACTCAACAGGAGATCGAAGAGGAGAGTAGCAACAACTCTCTGAACAGAGAAGCGACCACTTACTGGAAGGTAGGACGTGCGGAGAAGTGAATCCGAGGCGATATTCGGGAGGACAGACGGCAGGAGAGGGGCCTCCGCCGGCCGCTTCTGGCAAGTGATAGAGCCGCGGAGCACAAAATCGGACCTTTTAGAAGTCAGCTCCGCTGAGGGACGTCGCTCCAGTGGCTAAGCGGGGGTGGAACCCTCGCGGGACAGTGGGGTCTCAGGACCCTTGGGGTCACAGAAAGACTGGGGGAGCCTGAGTGCACCAGAGCTCCCAGGGATCGGAGCCAGGAAGCCGGCTGCAGAGACGGAGCTGAGGCGCGGGCTCTCAGCTTGGGGTTGCCATAAACTGTGATCCGCAGCCCAGTCGGGCCACTGCTCCTGCAGCAGGGACCCAACAAGCGGCAGAGCCGGGGGACTGCCATTCCTCCCCCAGGAGGAGCGGCGCGGGAGCGCACCGCAGGGATCTGCTGGGTTTGGAGACTCCACACAGGGTCGGGTGCCAGAAATACAAACGCTCGGTCACAGGCCGGGTGAGCACGGAGTGCGGCCGGAGACCAGGGACAAGGGAGTGACTGCTTTTCTCTGGGGGCGCACTGAGGAGCGGAGCCCCGAGTTCTCAGCTCCTCCGGGTGGAGATTGGGAGGCCACCATTTTTGCCCTGGTCCTCCAAGGCTGTATGGAGAGCTTGCAGGGAACAAAAGCTCCTGAGATCAAACCCGAGCAGCTTGCTTAGCCCGGACCGACAAGGGCGGGGCAATTCCGCCTCCGGCAAAGACATTTGGAAACCACAGCAACAGGTCCCTCCCCCAGAAGATCAGCACGAACAGCCAGCAAGCCAAAACCAAGTTTACCAATCAAGGAGAACAGGAGAACTCCAGCGCTAGGGGAATACTGCACATAGAATTCATGGCTTTTTTTTACTATGATTCATTAGTTCATCAAAGTTAATTTTTGTTAACTGTTTTTTTTTTCTTTTTCTTTTTCCCTTTTTCGACCAACATCTTATCAAACTCTTTATAAAAAAAAAAAAACATTTTTTATTTTACATTTTTAGAGTCATATTTTATCCCTTCATAGTAGTTACCCTTATTTTTGGCATATATATATAAGTTGTTCTCTCTTTAAAATTTCGAGATACAGTTTCTTCTAACACATAAAAATATACCCTAAATCACTAGTGTATGGTTCTGTTCTAGTCTCCTGCCTGATCACATTCTCTCCCTTTTTTCTTTTTTTTTTTAAATCTTCTTTCTTTTTTCAAACAACTTCTTATCTTATCAAGTCCTTTTATAAAATCTTTTATAATTTTCATCTTTACAGTCATCTTCTATCCCTTCATTGTATCAACCCTTATTTTGTACATATATGTCTTTCTTCCTTTAAAATTTTAGGAGGCACTTTTTTCTAACAGACCAAAATACGCCCAAAATCTAGTGTGTGGCACTGATCTATGCACTAGCCTGATCATATTTGATCACATTCTGCTTTTTTTGTATTGTTCTGTTTTTGTTTTTACCTTTTTTTTTCTTTTTTTTTTT
>NW_027397071.1:11191196-11199937 GCF_003265705.2 Callorhinus ursinus | reverse complement strand
CCTGGTTTCAGGTCTTTTCTGATTTGTATACAGTATATTTGCTGGGGACATTGTAAACCTGTTAGCATTTTGTTCTCTCATTCATCTATTCTCCTCTGGACAAAATGACAAGACGAAAAAAATCACCTCAGCAAAAAGAACAAGAGGTAGTACCATCAGCCAGGGACCTACTCAATACGGACATTAGTACGATGTCGGACCTAGAGTTCAGAATCATGACTTTAAAGATACTAGCTGGGCTTGAAAAAAAGCGTGCAAGTTATTAGAGAAACCCTTTCTGGAGAAATAAAAGAACTAAAATCTAACCAAGTCGAAATCAAAAAGGCTATTGATGAGGTGCAATCAAAAATGGGGGCACTAACTGCTAGGATAAATGAGGCAGAAGAGAGAATCAGTGATATAGAAGACCAAATGATGGAAAGTAAAGAGGCTGAGAAAAAGAGAGAGAAACAACTACAGGATCACGAGGGCAGAATTCGAGAGATAAGTGATTCGATAAGACGAAACAACATTAGAATAATTGGGATCCCAGAAGAAGAAGAAAGAGAGAGAGGGGCAGAAGGTATATTGGAGCAAATTATAGCAGAGAACTTCCCTAATGTGAGGAAGGAAACAGGCATCAAAATCCAGGAGGCATAGAGAACCCCTCTCAAAATCAATAAAAATAGGTCAACACCCCGACATCTAATAGTAAAACTTACGAGTCTCAGAGACAAAGAGAAAATCCTGAAAGCAGCTCGGGAGAAGAGATATGTAACCTACAATGGTAAAAATATTAGATTGGCAACAGACCTATCCACAGAGACCTGGCAGGCCAGAAAAGACTGGCAAGATATCTTCAGAGCACTAAACGAGAAAAATATGCAGCCAAGAATACTATATCCAGCTAGGCTGTCATTGAAAATAGAAGGAGAGATAAAAAGCTTCCAGGACAAACAAAAACTAAAGGAATTTGCAAACATGAAACCAGCCCTCCAAGAAATATTGAAAGGGGTCCTCTAAGCAAAGAGAGAGCCTAAAAGCAGCAAAGATCAGAAAGGAACACAGACAACATAGAGTAACAGTCACCCTACAGGCAATACAATGGCACTAAATTCATACCTTTCAATAGTTACCCTGAATGTAAATGGGCTCAATGCCCCAATCAAAAGACACAGGCTATCAGATTGGATTAAAAAACAAGACCCATCCATATGCTGTCTGCAAGAGACTCATTTTAGACCCAAAGACACCCCCAGATTGAAAGTGAGGGGGTGGAAAACCATTTACCATGCTAATGGACACCAAAAGAAAGCTGGGGTGGCAATCCTTATATCAGACAAACTAGATTTTAAAACAAAGACTGTAATAAGAGATGAGGAAGGACACTATATCCTACTTAAAGGGTCTATCCAACAAGAAGATCTAACAATTGTAAATATCTATGCCCCGAACATGGGAACAGCCAATTATATAAGGCAATTAATAACAAAAGCAAAGAAACACATTGACAACAATACAATAATAGTGGGGGACTTTAACACCCCCCTGACTGAAATGGACAGATCATCTAAGCAAAAGATCAACAAGGAAATAAAGACTTTAAATGACACACTGGACCAAATGGACTTCACAGACATATTCAGAACATTCCATCCCAAAGCAACGGAATACACATTCTTCTCTAGTGCCCATGGAACATTCTCCAGAATTGATCACATCCTAGGTCACAAATCAGGTCTCAACCGGTACCAAAAGATTGGGATCATTCCCTGCATATTTTCAGACCACAATGCTTTGAAACTAGAACTCAATCACAAGAGGAAAGTCGGAAAGAACTCCAATACATGGAGGCTAAAGAGCATCCTACTAAAGAATGAATGGGTCAACCAGGAAATTAAAGAAGAATTAAAAAATTTCATGGAAACCAATGAAAATGAAAACACAACTGTCCAAAATCTTTGGGATACAGCAAAGGCAGTCCTGAGAGGAAAGTATAGAGCAATACAAGCCTTTCTCAAGAAACAAGAAAGGTCTCAAATACACAACCTAACCCTACACCTGAAGGAGCTGGAGAAAGAACAGCAAAGAAAGCCTAAACCCAACAGGAGAAGAGAAATCATAAAGATCCAAACAGAAATCAATGAAATAGAAACCAAAAGAACAGTAGAACAGATCAACGAAACTAGGAGCTGGTTCTTTGAAAGAATTAACAAGATTGATAAACCCCTGGCCAGACTTATCAAAAAGAAAAGAGAAATGACCCAAATCAACAAAATCATGCATGAAGGAGGAGAGATCACAACCAACACCAAAGAAATACAAACAATTATAAGAACATATTATGAGCAACTCTATGCCAGCAAATTAGATAACCTGGAAGAAATGGGTGCATTCCTAGAGATGTATCAACTACCAAAATTGAACCAGGAAGAAATAGAAAACCTGAACAGACCTATAACCACTAAGGAAATTGAAGCAGTCATCAAAAATCTCCCAAGAAACAAAAGCCCAGGGCCAGATGGCTTCCCAGGGGAATTCTATCAGACATTTAAAGAAGAATTAATACCTATTCTCCTGAAACTGTTCCAAAAAGTAGAAATGGAAGGAAAACTTCCAAATTCATTTTATGAGGTCACCATTACCTTGATCCCAAAACCAGGCAACGATCCCATCAAAAAGGAGAATTACAGACCAATATCCTTGATGAACGTGGATGCAAAAATTCTCACCAAAATCCTAGCCAATAGGATCCAACAGTACATTAAAAGGATTATTCACCACGACCAAGTAGGATTTATCCCTGGGCTGCAAGGCTGGTTCAACATCCGCAAATCAATCAACGTGATACAATACATTAACAAAAGAAAGAACAAGAATCATATGATCCTCTCAATAGATGCAGAAAAAGCATTTGACAAAGTACAGCATCCTTTCTTGATCAAAACTCTTCAGAGTATAGGGATAAAGGGTACATACCTCAATATCATAAAAGCCATCTACGAAAAACCTACAGCGAATATCATTCTCAATGGGGAAAAGCTGAGAGCTTTTCCCCTAAGGTCAGGAACGCGGCAGGGATGTCCACTCTCACCACTGCTATTCAACATAGTATTAGAAGTCCTAGCCACAGCAATCAGACAACAAAAAGAAATCAAAGGCATCCAAATCGGCAAAGAGGAAGTCAAACTCTCACTCTTTGCAGATGATATGATACTTTATGTGGGAAATCCAAAAGACTCCACCCCAAAACTGCTAGAACTCATACAGGAATTCAGTCAAGTAGCAGGCTATAAAATCAATGCACAGAAATCAGTGGCATTCCTATACACCAACAAGACAGAAGAGAGACAAATCGAGGAGTCGATCCCATTCACAATTGCACCCAAAACCATAAGATACCTAGGAATAAATTTAACCAAAGAGGCAAAGGATCTGTACTCAGAAAACTATAAAATACTCATGAAAGGAATGGAAGAAGACACAAAGAAATGGAAAAATGTCCCATGCTCATGGATTGGAAGAACCAACATTGTGAAGATGTCAATGCTACCTAGAGCAATCTACACATTCAATGCAATCCCCAGCAAAATACCATCCACTTTTTTCAAAGAAATGGAACAAATAATCCTAAAATTTGTATGGAACCAGAAGAGACCCCGAATAGCCAGAGGAATCTTGAAAAAGAAAAGCAAAGCTGGCGGCATCACAATTCCGGACTTCCAGCTCTATTACAAAGCTGTCATCATCAAGACAGTATGGTACTGGCACAAAAACAGACACATAGATCAATGGAACAGAATCGAGAGCCCAGAAATGGACCCTCAACTCTATGGTCAACTTATCTTTGACAAAGCAGGAAAGAATGTCCAGTGGAAAAAAGACAGTCTCTTCAACAAATGGTGTTGGGAAAATCGGACAGCCACATGCAGAAGAATGAAACTGGACCATTTCCTTACACCACACACAAAAAACTCCAAATGGTTGAAAGACCTAAACGTGAGACAGGAGTCCATCCAAATCCTAAAGGAGAACACAGGTAGCAACCTCTTCGACCTCAGCCGCAGCAACTTCTTCCTAGAAACATCACCAAAGGCATAGGAAGCCAGGGCAAAAATGAACTATTGGGATTTCATCAAGATAAAAAGCTTTTGCACAGCAAAAGAAACAGTCCACAAAACCAAAAGACAACCGACAGAATGGGAGAAAATATTTGCAAATGACATATCAGATAAAGGGCTAGTATCCAAAATCTGTAAAGAACTTATCAAACTCAACACCCAAAGAACAAATAATCCAATCAAGAAAGGGGCAGAAGACATGAACAGACATTTCTCCAAAGAAGACATCCAAATGGCTAACAGGCACATGAAAAAGTGCTCAACATCGCTCGGCATCAGGGAAATCCAAATCAAAACCTCCATGAGATACCACCTCACACCAGTCAGAATGGCTAAAATGAACAAGTCAGGGAACGACAGATGTTGGCGGGGATGTGGAGAAAGGGGAACCCTCCTACACTCTTGGTGGGAATGCAAGCTGGTACAACCCCTCTGGAAAACAGTATGGAGGTTCCTCAAACAGTTCAAATTAGAGCTACCATTCGATCCAGCAATTGCACTACTGGGTATTTACCCCAAAGATACAAATGTAGGGACCCGAAGGGGTACGTGCACCCCAATGTTTATAGCAGCAATGTCCACGATAGCCAAACTGTGGAAAGAGCCAAGATGTCCATCGACAGATGAATGGATAAAGAAGAGGTGGTATATATACACAATGGAATATTATGCAGCCATCAAAAGGAATGAGATCTTGCCATTTGCAACGACGTGGATGGAACTGGAGGGTGTTATGCTGAGTGAAATAAGTCAATCAGAGAAAGACATGTATCCTATGACCTCACTGATATGAGGAATTCTTAATCTCAGGAACAAACTGAGGGTTGCTGGAGTGGTCGGGGGTGGGAGGGATGGGGTGGCTCGGTGATGGACATTGGGGAAGATATGTGCTACAGTGAGCGCTGTGAATTGTGCAAGACTGTTGAATCACAGATCTGTACTTCTGAAACAAATAACGCAACATATTTTAAGAAAAAAGAAAAAGAAGAAGATAGCAGGAGAGGAAGAATGAAGGGGAGTAAGTCAGAGGGGGAGACGAACCAGGAGAGATGATGGACTCTGAAAAACAAACTGAGGGTTCTAGAGGGGAGGAGGGTAGGGGGATGGGTTAGCCTGGTGATGGGTATTAAAGAGGGCACATTCTGCATGGAGCACTGGGTGTTATGAACAAACAATGAATCATGGAACAGTACACCAAAACAAATTATGTAATATATGGTGATTAACATAACAATAAAAAATTAAAACAAACAAACAAACAACGGCTCTAATGGTAGCTCTGTTAGGAACTAGTTGTGTAAGTTGTCAAGTTTTATCTTACCATATTTTAATTTGAGTCAAGATAGCTTATAGCTCTATGCTTCTGAGGTTCTATTCTCCCAAAAGGAGCAGAAACCGTTTACACTAACAGGGTTGTCGGGATATAATTTCGTAGTGACTCAAGCCACCAGCAGACCCAGAGTCTGCATCATTAGAGGTTTGTGAGAAGAGGAAAAGATCCATGATAGAGAGTTAGTGTGGTTGCTTGATAGCCTATTGATAGGTAAACTTTCTAACCAATATTTCTCCATTATGGGTGTTATGAAATCACACCAAATGCACTAAAGCAATGAAAAAGTTCTAATTCGAAAATCATGTGCCTCTTTTTTTCATCATCTGACCTCACTGCTAAATTGAACAAAGACAGCAAAGGGGACACTAGAGAGTCAACTAAGCCAAACACAGCCATTTAAGAGCTGACTATGTATCTCTACCCAACATTTAAGAAAATCCAAACATATGGATAATTGGGACAATAATTCATATAACATATACATAATCTTTTGCAAAAGTTCTTTGAAAGTACACTCTTCTTGTGAAAAAGAAATGATATACAAAAAAAATAAAAACAAAAACAAAAAAGAAAACCCACAATCTCCAGGTTTACTTTCCATTGCTACCACGTGCTCTGTTTATTCTGGCCTATTCTCCATTTCCCAAACTTTCCCAAATCATCTGGTCAGAATGCTCTCCACGGAATCTCACCTGTCAAGATTCACTCCATTCTTTGGTGACCTAACTCAATACTACCTCTCCAGAGAAATCTCCCACATTCTACCCATACAGAAGTGATCAGTCTTACTCATGGAGCCCTGTTACTGCTTGTCACATATGACTTAATCTTACTTCCGTCTGTCTTGTCTTGCCTCTTACGGGCAATATTCATGCCCCTTTTATGACCTGGCCCTAAGTGTCTTATGTTTTTAATAACCATTTTTAATCTACATGTACATTATCTCCCATATATCTTACTTATCCTATACCTCTTTCTACCTAGCCGATCCTGGGCAAATTACTCATAACCTCTCTGAACCTCAGTGTTGTCACCCATAAGGGAAGAAAATTAATTGTACATCTCTCACAGGGTCATAAGGATCTAACGAGATAATGCATGTCAAACACAGAGCCATAAGTCATAGATTTTACTACCGTTATATTATTACTATCACATTAATATTTTATAGAGCTAGCTATGAAAATATTTTATGAAGTTGACATGAAATTATATTTAGAATACACTGGGAAATTTACTATCGCACTGATCTTGAAAAGAAATATATCTATTTTTGTTCTTATTCTTTTTTGGGGTAGGGTTGACACAAAACGTTTCCTTAGTTTCGGGTGTACAACTTAGTGATTTGACAAGTTTATACATGATGCTGTGTTCACCTCCAGTGTAGCTGCGATCTGTCTCCTTACATCACTATTACAATATCACTGACTTCATTCCTTACACTGTGCCTGGTATTTCCATGACTTATTTATTCCGTAACCGGAAGCCTGTATCTCCCTGTCCCCTTCACCCATTTTGCCCATCCACCATCGCCCTCCCCTTCTTTAAGGTTTATCTTACTTTATGTCACAACCAAACAAAAAATAAACAGGTACCTCTAATTTCAGTTTCACATCTTCTTTTGTCTTAGAAATGTTGTCTAAACTAGAGATGGCCGATTCCACTCCACTGCAGTACTGCCCATAAATAACCAACCTGAAAGGGAGAAAGAAAGAGATTCATAAGACAAAAAAAAAAGCCAGAATAAAGTGGAAAGGGAAGAGGCAGAATTCCCATCAATTTACAACCACAGCTGGGCGGAATCAGAGCAAATCTCACTTGTCCTGTGTCTCTAACTACCTACGTGACCCTGGGCAAACTACAAGTCATCTCTCCGAACCTCTACTTTCTCATTTCTTTTCAATGCACACCACACGTGCAGTCACAGAATACGGGTCACTCATATTATGTTATTAAAAGGGCTAATTTTTATTTTTAAATTTGAATGGGATTAATTCCACGTACATTTTTACAGCAGGTAGATTTTACAAACCGGCTTAATGACCGTTAACATCGAGTACACATGAATGTCACAAAAACAAAATGAAAAATTTATGTTCCTACTAAAGATCAACTTTTTACTGTTTATGCACACTCAGAAACAGTTTTACTTTATACAATTTTATTTAATCACTACTCATGACTCCATTCATTAATAAACCTCCTGCTCTCTCCTGCTTTTTAATTAAGGAAAACACAGTATCTGAAAATTGGGAATGAATGAGAGGGCTGACAGTGCCAGATGGAAGAGAATTCGCACGTCATGGAGTCTGAGGCCACTTCAGGAAGGGGGCTGTGGAGTAATACAGATATTTTACAAAAAGTTTGGGTAATTTATTGTTTCTTTCAATTCTCCATTGGGGGGAAAAAAAACTACTAATGAGTTCATGTTTATCCAACTGTTGTTGATGCAAAGCAATCCATTAGCCACTTCTTAGCACCAGGAACTCCAGTGCTTGATTTAAAAAGAGAGAATGACATTTTAAGTGAAATTTCTTGGTACTTTAATGCACATGAGTTGTTCAGAAGATTTTTTTTTTCCAAACTTAGAAGGGAAAACCGCCTTAAAGAGAGAATTATAAAATATTGGAGTGGGACCAAGCACTAGGCACCAGGTAATCTACTCCTAACATTTACGGATGGAGAAAAGGAGGCTCAGAGACTTAAAATGACTTCCTGAAAACTACAGAACTCAGGGGTAAAGGGTCTGATAAAGAACCTGAACCTTCTGACTTGCAGTGCAAAACTCTGCATTCTTGTTTTTGTTTTTCCCTTTTTCTTGATACACATACAGAGCTCAAACTACTACCCTGAGATTAACTGTCCCATGTTCTAATTACTACCCAGGCAGTATCTTAATAGCTATTTATGAGCAATTTTAATACTAACCCTCACTATAATCACAAAGTGATAGCCACAACATTTAAAAGTTAAAAGTTACCTTTCCTTGTAGTTAATGAAAACTTGATACAAGTTCTGGTCATTTTTATTTACAATGGAATCATGAATCTCTTGCATTAGGTTCCGATGAACTTTTACAAGCTCCTTAGGAAAGGAAAAAAAAAAAAAAAACATGTCAAAGGAAATTATAAATCAGGACCAAAAAAAAAAAAAAAATCACCCAAACTTAAAATCCCTACAGTTGCTAGACTTGTCTTTCAAAGATATGTTGAATGCCCTCAATATATAAACCTGCTACCACAGATGAAGACAGGAGTAAGGGGAGGAGGGAAAGAGAAGGGAGAAAGGGGAGAAGGGGGAAGGAGAGA
>NW_027397071.1:11158741-11191186 GCF_003265705.2 Callorhinus ursinus | reverse complement strand
AGACAGGCCAAGTGCACAGAAAACAGCACTTTCAGATCAGACCTGAATCATCAGTGTCCTGGGGGGGGGGGTAATTATCTCACTAGTTATTAAAGGGTAATTTATTCCTTATATAAAAATATGTATAGCTCATTTTCATTATAATCACTCTAATTTTTTAAATAAAACTATCCAAGTGCTTAATGTTTTATTGATGGAATAAAGTAACGATTCATGTCCTTGGGACATAAAAATGTAGATTTGCACTTTGGTCAATTAGTGGTGTCCTGGTGCTAAGCTAACAATAATCACACTAAATTACTTGAAACCCGACAACTAATGGCATAAATAAAGAGCAGATAAATTGTACTAGGCAGTTTGCTGGAGCAACTCAGAAGTCAGAATTCCACCTTTTCCTGATAAGCAAGTAATTTTCAGTCAGGCAGTAAATAACACGTCACAGCCAGGACATGAGGAAATTCTAACCAAGGTGCCAATTCTCCCATTATCCTTTCCTTGTACCTTGGTGCCCACACTGACTTCACAGCAAGCCCTTTCCTTAGCAGGGTGAAACGACACAGGAATATGTTGGCCCTGCCATTTTGTTGAAGAGCATGTTAAAGCCGTAAGATTAAGGACTGTCAAATGCACCCTATGTTACAGCGACAGCAGTGAGGTGGTTCAAGAGCCTCATCTTCCTAGAATATATGATTCGCTTTATGCTAAATGTTCACCTGATATTGTGATTTTTTTCTTCCTGCTATGCTATGAATCAATGAGAATATCTTCATCTGGCCAAAATCAGGGACAAGGACAATAATCTGCAAACTGATGCACATAGACACTGAACATGACAGAACCAAAATAGTAGGGAACTTTCAGGTAAAACAAACAAACTTGTGCTTTTTAGTGTATCCATGAGCCATCTATTAAAACCTAAACCAGTTTTAGACGTTTAAGAACTTGAATCTTGCCTAGTATGACCTCACTGGGCACAGCATTTGGTTTGTTTCAATGCTTCTAGGTAACTATCCTTTAAGATTATAAGGTAATTGGAAGGGGCTCTGAAATTCAAAATGCTTACATAAATGTGAAAAAAAAAAAGCTCCTCACATCTAACCACTAAAACGGACTCTTAAATCATAAGGAAGTAGTGCATCAGAAAAGGAAGTTAAGGTTAGTACAAGTGGAAGCAGAAGTAGAAAGCACCACAGAGCAGAGCCCAAGGAAGTGGAGAAATCAATGTCTATAGGACAGGGTTGAGAGGCTGGAGTAGCAAGAGAGCAGGGAGTGGACCATAAGGGGGCTCCCACAAGACAGACAGTGGCTCCAGGGATTCCTTAACTTAGACTACCTCTTCCTGACAAGCAGTTAAGGATAATACATGAATCTTATCCGTGCATGTTCAGCTTGAATCTCAACTGATTTGGGCTGAAGATATGACACATCCTTTATTTCTAGAAAATAAGGATATAAGAACTCAGGAGGCAAAAAATAGAGTTAAAATTCTTCAAGAATAGAGGAAAATATTAAATAGGAATCTGGAACCCAATAAGAAGATAGGAATTTTATAGAAGTATACCACAATTTTAGCTAGCATATTTTTACTTACAGGAATGTTGATGAATACTGAATCAAATTCTGCTGCTGTCAGAAATCTTTTTAGTGGTGCCATGAAATACTACAAGGATAGAACAGAATAATTAAGCACAACTTATCCTAATAATAGTTTTTCATCAACAAATAATATTTATTGAAAGTAAATTGTTTATCCGTATAATGAATACCAAGAAAAAAGCAGATACTATTTGCTCTATCTTAAAGATTTTATACTTGAATAGAGATATAAAGACATAATACAAGTTAACACATTTAAAGTATAGACCAAAAGGTTTCAGCAATAAATGCTTCTGAAAGTAAGAAAAAAAGAACCTTATTGGCCATATTGGGGGGGGGAGGCAGTATTTTGGAGATACAGCACCGATACAAAATATCCCTCAAATGCCTTGTAGAGATTCTAGGTCCCCGAGATCAGTTATGTATTTGTGCAATTTATGGATCATCCCCTTCATTCTTTGAGAATTTTAGTTCTTGGCCTGCCATATTGCTTTCCATTACCAGTCCACTGTCCACTTCTGGCAATCTCAGTATCTGTGCAGATGATCCTCCCAATAGCCTGGCCTTTCAGCTCCTTGACTTCCAGTAATCTTGTGTTCCATCCCAGCTCGGCTCCCTATTCTGGTGGTCACATCCCAAGACCTTCTCATTAGCAAAAACTGCAAGGCTCTATAGCATTAATTTCAAGCAATCAGCTCTCTGACCACTACCCCCTACCTTGACAGCTCATTCCTTCAAGAAATTCTTCAACCGCATTGGGTCTGCCAATCCACTGAACATCCTGTGTCTCTCATGTCCTCACTTCCCTTCCTACCCAGTTTGCACTCCATAAACCATCATCAGAACCACTTCCCTGCATATACCCTTACCCTCTACTCTCCTCTTCCACTGTGCTTTTCTGGAAGAAGAAAAAACCTGGGTAAATTTAGCTTGCTATGGATCGCCTGTACCTAAGGAGTTAAACATGAACTAGACTGATAGTCTAATTTTCAGTTGAGCCTGTGATACTGCATAATCCTACTACATTCCCCTAATCAATTTACACCCACCCTCCTCCCAAACAACTCTTCCACACCTTCAGCTCTTTTCCTAAATGTCCAAAACTCTCTCCTGGTTCTCAATTTCCTGACCTCTAAATGTGGAAGTCGCCAGAGGTGGCCTCAAACCTCTCCTCTATTAACATCCATTCCCTAGGTGAATTCATTCAGTACCATGGCCTTATACATTCCTTTGCGTCATGATAACGGCCAGTTCAACTTTTCCCCTTAATGCCAGCCTCATATATCTGACTTCCTCCTCAGCACAGCCCCTTGGAAACTGAGAAGTATTGCAAATTTAGTATGTCCCAACAGACTCATGATTTCCAAACCTGTCCTCCCCATCTCAGTAACAATCTTCACCACTCAGGCAGTTACTCATGCTATAAACCTAGCATTCCTGATTGCTCTCTTTCTCAGACATCCTTCATCTAATTCATCATCTAATCCACTCGGCTCTACTTGCAAAATTTATTCAGAATCTGACCATTCCTCACCAGCTCTACAAATACTATCATGTTCTGTCAATCCAATTACTGCAATAGCCTTCTAACTTTTCTCCCAAAAAGTCAGAACGAGCTGCGAAAAACTTACATTAGATCATGTCCCTTCTTCTACTCACCCAGTCCACCTTTGAGCTAGTGTTCTCTATGCCCCCTACAGGATGCGGTGGCTCACCAGCTCTCCACGCTCACTGCTTCTCTTCACTCATGCAGCTTCAGCCACCTGGGCTACTGCTGTTCCTTGGAACATGCGGAACACGGTCTCATCTGAGGGCCTTTCTCCCAGGAACTGTCATCTCTGGGATGTTGGCACAGTTTGCTCCCTCAATTCCCTCAGCTGTCTGTCTTCAGTGTGATCTTACCCCAGACCTTCCATTATCATTTTACATAAAATAAAACCAGCCCACCTCCATCACTCTCTATCCTCTTTCCCTGACTGATTTTTCTTCAGAGAGTTTATCAACACCTGGCACACTTATTTGCTTAAATTATAAACTCTCCCATAGGAGAGAGTATCATGAGAACCAGAGTTTTGTTGTGTTTCCTACTATAGCCTTGGCGTCTAACGCCGTGCCATTCCGATATTAAGAAATCAGTAGCTAGTTGTGGAATGAATAAATCTGCTTTGAGATCTTTAAATCCAAAGTCCTACTGAAACGCAGAAAATACGCAGTAGACATAGTGTCTTTTATATTAACTATAAAGTGCAGTACTTAGGCATCAAATACCTGATAACTTACTTTTTCTATTGACTCCAGTGTTTCTGTGTATTTTTCTTCTGTCTGCTTAATTTCTGCTAGGCAGCAACTTCGTATGTCATTTTCTGGACATTTCTGCAGTTAGAATTATCAAAAAATTATTTAATCAAACATGTGTTAATCTCTCTGGTAGTCAAAATCACTGACTTTCTTAAGCTTTCCATTCTAATAAAACATATAACTGAAAGATATATTTACTGCATTTATGAGGTATCTGTTCTTAAAATTTTGAACCATGTAAATGAAACAGTTTTAAATAATTAAAAATAAATTTCTGAGTATAGACACTCTTTATACTGGAAACATCGCTTTCATTATTTCATCTACTTCATTATTGAATCTGGAAACATCACACATGGTGTAATATAGTTTTCTTAATGTACAGCACACTTTACAAGTGCTGTAGAAATACTTGCAAAATAACAGGATATTTGATAGATAAAAATCTTAAAATACTTTTTTAACAGTATCTTGGTGTTTGGCAATCAATAACCAAGTTATTAGCTTGGTATTATGAACAAGTTACCTATTTTCTCTGTGTCTCAGTTTTCTCGTCTACAACACAGAGAGAATTACAGTTCCAACTCCAAGGAACTGTAAATGAGATAACCTGGTAAAGCACACAGCACCCTGAGGAGTATACAAGAAGGACCCTACACATTTAAATGATCATTGCTGTCAACCCTGTCCGGTATAAACAACCCGGCACTGTTAGCTGAATGAAGAACTGCCCTTGGGAGACACACTGAAGACTCTGCTGGTACCCAAAGCAGATGATGACTCTAGGAGATACAGATGATACTCTTTCACCTAAAAATACTCAAAATCCTGCCACAGGCAGCCTGTCAGCTCACAGTGGGTTAAAGCACATTCATCACATTTACCAAACACAGACCAGGTAACTTGTTTCCTTCCCATGGAAGCTACTGCTCCCTATATGGGGCACTGGACAAACCTCAGCCTTTTATTAAAGGCAAGACTATAAAGAGAGCAGAGGAAATTAATCAAAGCACTAAAAAAAAAAAAAAAAAACTCTAAACCACCATCCAGCTTTTGTATAAAAAAAAAAGACTACATTAATGAAAGCCTATGCAACTGACCATTTTTTTTTTAATTATAGGTGAGAAAAAAACTCAAAGTAGTTTTTTCTGAATGTTTTAGATATTTTAATGGCAGATAAACCATTGTGGGCTCATACTGACTATGACAATACGTGAAACTAAGTTTATAAAACAGTAAAAATTCTAGGAGACTCTTTAGTAAAACAGAAGAAAAAAATACTACTTCTTCTACCCCTAACAAATACGAAGAAATATTCTTTAACATATACTTAATGCTACATCAAATTTAAAGAAGATTTAACTGCTTGGTAAGAGAAGATCTCCTTTCATGATAATGTAATTTCGTGATTCGCTGGAATTCTGTTCTATTGCCACTCTGCCACTATTTAGCTGCGTGGCACATCATTTCTCTCTCAGACTTGCTTTCCTTACAAGGGAAATTCAAGGACAAGACCAGAGATTGCCTGTGGTTGTTTTGAACTGCAGAATGTCATGTCCATGTGTTTCCAAATGCAGGAAGTCAATTATATAGTTAAAAGCTAACAAAGGTAAAGAGTAAACAAAAAACTATTCCAGCAGAAGTTACGTAAATAATTATATGAATCCATCTCACAAGGAATCACTGTCCTAATAAAATACTCAAAGTAACTCAAGACATAAGGCAAGTGGGAGCCTACGGGTTGATGTGCTTCCTCTGCTTTCATTAAGTCCTCGTAGACTTCTCCTCCTTCATCTTCCCCATAAACACAGTCATAAAGACCTTCTTCATCTTCTACGTGTGATTCACTGAAACAAAGGGTAGGATACTCAGGTCATTGTCTGTTATGCAGTAAATGCAATAGCTACATACAGCCTCGTGGAAAATCCAGGGAAAAAATATAACAGGATTCACGGAAAGAGTCCAAGGCTTTATATTACAACTTTCTCCCTCTTAATGAGGACAATGTCCAACAACAGAATCCACCAAGGATGGCAGTGACAGCTAACATTCACTGGGTATTTATTACATACATGCACATAAACGATCACTCTGCATACATGATCTCACATAGCTGGCCCAGGCCCAGTGTTCACTGTGTTATCAGGTAGGCATTATTATTTAGTCCATTACAGAGATAAGGATGCTAGAGAACTAAAGGTTATTTATTTGACTTGCCCACGAAAACACAGCTAGTCCATGGCAGGTCCAGATTTAAAACTGAGTCTGTCTTACATTCTAAGTGTTCTAATCACTCTATCCTACTGCCCCCATTTCTATTTCGAGGCCTGAGACTGATCATCTATATTAATGGGTCTGATATGGGAAAGACAGGGAAGTTGGGGAGGATCTCATAGTTTATAAATGGTCTTTTAAAAGCAACAGTTTCTGCAGGGTTATTACTGCCGATATCTAACGCAATGGTTTTCCAACCATGCTTCTTCCAGCCCACTCAGAGGGTCTCCCCAAGTCCCCCATTCAGCCAGATTCTGCTATTACCTGTTTTGTCTGTATTTTGTTTAAAGAAATGGTCCCAAGCCCACAAGGCATTTTTAAATACCATTTCAAATCTGCTGGCCTCCTGATAGTTGAAAACCATCCCCATTTTTAAAGCTCCCAATGAGTACATACACAGTGACTGACTGACCTACCTTTCCTAAACCCTTTATATGATATCATAAACCCATTTAGTCAAAGTAGAAATAGCTAGTTCCACCTATCACATGTTCTGTTACTACTCCTTAAGCTTTTCCTTTCAGTTCAAGACTTCTATAAATAGCCTCGATCACTAATAATCCCAATTAAGATTAATAAATTTAGACATTTCTAAATTCAACTCCTTCAATACTGCCAGCCCTTATCATCTTTCTTAGGCCTGTGCAGATGGAACATTATAAACTGATATGCACAAAAATAAGAACACTGTAACTGTAAATGTCACTCTACAACTTGGATCATTTTTCAAAGTAGGTTCAATCACTAGGTTGTCTATGTTTGTCATGAAGGATTATTTGGAAGCCTTTGACAGGAATGAACTGTATCAAACACCCAGAAGAAATAAAGGTGCCTTAAGGGAGAGTGATCTGGTAGTAACAAATGTTTCAGAGAACTATGCTCTGAGAAAAATTTGTCTTTGGGTTAGCTGTCCATCCATTCATTCACCCAGCAGACATATACTAAGAACCTACTGAGGTCCATACTCTTTAGTGCTAAGAATGCATAGATCAAGAAGATCCGAGGACTCTCCCATAGTCCAGTGTAGAGCATAGCATGCCAACATGTAATTCTAGAAGGGCAACAGAGCAGATGAACGCAGAATGCATGAGCGAGGGAAAGAGTAACTCTGACTGAAGAACTCAGGGAAGACTTCACAACAGATACTACAACTGAACTGGATCTTGAATATATTTATCAATTTATTCAATAGCTATTTGCTAAATGAGTACTACTATCTTCCAAGAGATAAGGCTGCAGACGAGGCAGACACAGTTTCTGCTGTCGGAGGTGACACATACTCACTGAAAAAAGGGAAGGAACGTTCCAGACAAAGGATACCAACACTTGCAAAGGCAGAAGGTCTGGAGAGCCCAGCAACGTCAAGAGTGTTGTCCCATTCAGGTAAGTGAATGCAAGCCCCAGAGGGAAAAGCTAAAACCAACCTGTGAAAGGCAGTACACCCTGTAAGCACAACCTTACGTGGGCATTTAGAACGCAAGAGGGGGTTTTCTATCAGGGCAGAGTGGAGGCAACAAGAAGACAGTAAGCCCAGAAATGAAACCCTGTGGGTAAGAGATTTTGAGAGCCATAACTAGAGTAAAGGCAGATGAGGAAAGAAAGAGACTTCAGATACTGTGTCAGGTGCAGTCAACCAGACTTGGTAACCAGTCAGAATTAGGGAGAGGGGGGAAAGGAGTGAAGGAGGCTACTCAGCTTCCTACTCAGTAAAACTGGGCAGATGCTAAGTCATTAGGTAATTCCAGAGTTACCATACTGAGGGGTTTAGGCAGGCAATCCAACCAGAGAACAGGGGGAAGTTAAACCAGTCTGAACATTTTCTATAACACATCAAAGGATAGGAAGGCTTGATGAGTCCATGAGGGAGTGGAGATAAGGAATAGTAAAGGAACAGGCTCTGCATCAGAAGAGATCCTGTTCAACAAGAAGCTAGGCTGTGAAATCCATTTCCCTGCTACCCCTAATCCCAGCTTCACCGTCTTTGACCAGCACTCCCACCCCCGAAAGAACACCTCATCTTGCTGAACTATTGCTTTTGACTATTTCCCATGAGGGTAGAGGCACATGCTGTATGAATACATACAGATTTTTCTTTTACCATTGTAGGAGATATGACACTTAAAGCACAAGCAACAAGATAAAAAATAAACAAGTCAGACTGCATCAAACTAGAAAGTTTCTGCACAGCAAAAGAAACCATCAACAAGGTGAAAAAACAACATATGGAATGGGAAAAAAAATGTTTACAAACCATCTATCTGAGAAGACGTTAGTATCCAAAATATATAAAGGACTAATACAACTCATATAACCACAACAAAATAGCCCAATTTAAAAATGGGCAAAGGACCTGAATAGACATTTCTCCAAAGATATATGAAGGGCCAAAAGGTACATGAAAAGATGCTCAACATAACTAGTCATTAAGAAAATGAAACTTAAACCACATGAGATACCATCCCATGCCTGTTTGAATGGCCATCATCAAAAGACAAGAGATAAATCCTGGTGAGGATATGGAGAAAAGGGACCCCTCATGCACTGTTGGTAGGACTATATATGGGTGCAGTCACTACAGAAAACAGTACGGAAGTTCCTCAAAAAATTAAAAATAGAAATATAATATGATCCAGGAATTCCACTTCTGGGAATATATCCAAAGGAAACAAAAACACTAACTCAAAATGAAATCTGCACCCTCATGTTCAGAGCAGCATTATTTACAATAACCAAGACATGGACAGAACCTACAAGTCCACTGATGGATGAATGCATAAAGAAGTTGCAGTATATATATACACAATGGAATATGATTCAGCATAAAAAAAAATGAAATTCTACCAATTGCAATAACATGGATGCACCATGAGGGCATTATGCTGAGTAAAATAAGACCAAGAAAGACAAACACTGTGTGATCTCATTTATATGTGGGATCTAAAAAAAAAAAAAAAAACACACACCTCATTGTAAAATAGATCAGACGTGGGGAGATCAGAGATGGAGGAGAGGGGGAGGGATAATTGGAAGAAGGTAGTTAAAAGGTACAAACTTCCATCAGTCAGGTAAATAAGGACTAGGGATCAAATGTATGACATGATGACCACAGCTAACACTGTTGCACGGTACACAGGAAAGTTGTTAAAACAGTAATTCTTAAGGGTTCTCATCACAAGGAGTTTTTTTTTTTAACCTTTTCTTCTCTCTTTTCTTTTAATTGTATCTGTATCAGATGGATGTTGTGGTAATCATTTCACAATATATGAAATAAAACCATCATGCCATATTCCTTAAACTTTTCCTATTGTGGTAATCATTTCACAATATATGTAAATAAAACCATCATGCCATACTCCTTAAACTTACACAAGGATGTATGTCAGTTATTCTCAATAAAACTGGAAAAAAGTTTTTAAAAAGAATTGTAGGAGTGACACACACACGTGTGTATGCATGTGCACACTCACACACACATACACACACTCAAGATTGGGCTAAAATGCTTTGGGTTTTGTTATTCAATCCCATACTAAGGCAACTTTTCTTGCTAATAGTTTGGTCAAGACTTCCTGACCTGCATAAAATGAGTGGGGGGTGGGAGCGGCGAAGGATGACTGTGATTCTTCAGATGGCCAACAAATCAACAATAATCTACATTACTTTTTCTGTGTCTAGGTCATCTATATATGGCCATGACTAACACCCTGATCATAAAAGTAGAAAAAGCAGACACTGTGCAGCCTAGCCATCTCACACCCTCTCCATTCCATTCTGTGTCTGTTTCTCTCCATTGTGAGAACAGAATGATTCCCTCTGCAGTAGGGAGGCGGCCAGTGTTGGTTCTAAGTGCTTCCCTTGGGGTGATTTCACCCCTAAAAGTCAGACTTAAGGATATGAGCCCGTAGAGATCATAACAAAGCTAAGACTGAAAATCAAAAGCAAGCACTTGTAGGAATAATACCACATTTGGACCTTCCACCACCAGATGGAGAGTTGCAGCAGGTTGCATCTCCCAGAGCATGAGCTGGTGTCTCAGAAGCCCAGGTTTCTCCAAACTTAGCTAGGGGTGCATCCTCTCAGGATTTATCCTGACATCAACACAACAAGATGAGGGAAGGCTATGAAAATTAGTAAGTATAAGTGACAATTGGTGGGGCTTAAAAAAGAACATCATAATAGCTCTAGAAGTAATAAATATTCTTTTTTAAAGATTTTATTTTATTTGAGAGAGAGAAAGGGGGGTTGGGAGTGGGAGGAGGGGAGGAGGGTAAGGGGGAGAGAATCTCAAGCAGACTCCGTGCTGAGCATGGAGCCCAACTCGGGGCTCGATCTCACAACCCTGAGATCATGACCTGAGCCGAAATCAAGAGTCGGACACTTAACCAACTGAACCACCCAGGTGCTCCAAGAAATAATATATTCTTCCTAATATTTCAAAGGATTTGGTTATATTACCAGAACCTTACAGTCACTTTATCGAGACTGTAGCCAATTCAGTGAGACAATCAGCATCAATCTTGCTCAAGATCAGTGAGCTGCTGGAGGTTTTAAGAAGAGCTAAGAAACTATCCTTCATCCACATTTAAAACATAAAATTTCAAGGCCCATCCAAGTGCCACCTATTCTGGGACAAGCTGCTGGCCATCCTGTCAGCATTTTCCTCTGTTCTTCTACTGGAAGTTCTTGGAGGGAGAGGAGGGCATCTCAGGGTGCTTCCAGGGGTCCATGCAGTGAGGAAGAGCCCCAGCTCTGGAGTGAGAACTGTCTGGGTTCAAATCCAAAGACTAAAATTTACTAGTTCGGTGACTTCCAGCAAGTTTCTTAGCTTTCCACAATTCAGCTTTCTCCTTCATAAATTGGGATAATAGGAACAACCTCAGCATGTTGCAGTTATGACACAAGATAATGCACGTAACATGGTTAGCACAGAAACCGGCACTCAATAAGCTCGTATGAACTGACGAGATAGCTCAGGCCTGAAGCAGAATGCTGGCAAACAGGAGATGCTTGATGCAATTTTGCTTAGTCATTCAGAAAACAAATATTTACTGAGGACCTACTATATACTAGATGCTGTGTAAATTCTAGGAAGATAGCCAAGAACAAGGTAAAGTCCCTGGCCTCACAAAGTGGACCTTCTAAAGAGGAGATGGAGACAAAGATTTTCTTGGGCAGTAGTGAGTGCCATAAAGCCACAGAGCAAGGTGAGGGGCTGGCAGCAATTTGGGTAGGGTAGTCAGAAAGGCCTCTCTGTGGAGGGACATCTACGCAAGGGCTGGAACGGTGAGGGGTC
Source organism: Callorhinus ursinus (assembly GCF_003265705.2). NCBI lineage: Eukaryota > Metazoa > Chordata > Mammalia > Carnivora > Otariidae > Callorhinus > Callorhinus ursinus. The sequence continues at coordinate 11,179,725 of NW_027397071.1, read as the reverse complement.
AGCCCTAAGGGCGGAAGGAGCAAGTGCAAAGGTCCTACAGCAAGAACAAGCTTGGGGTGCTGCTGGATTAGGATGGATGAATGGGAGAATCTCCACAGAACCTGCATCCCTTTTAGAGCATAATCTATGTCTTATTATAATGCTTTGCAAACATGCCTGATCTTTATCATCAGTTCCTTGAAGGGCGGGGATCCTTTTTTATATTTATTTGTAATCTGCACAAGTCATTCAATCAGCAGAAGATAATCAGGTGCAAGGACCTTTTGCCTCTCCTGACTATTAAACAATAAAGCCCAGAAGGAATCTCTGTGCAAAACAAACACCATGTAATGAAACTCCCTGAAGAACTCCAGCCCACGCTCATCTTGCCTTTCCTTGAACTTACAGAGCATGCACTATCTGCCCTACATCTCCAGGGCAGATCTTGTTTCTTTGTCATTGTTCCTTAACTGTCTAATTCCAGTTTCACCCACCACCTCTAGTATGCCTTTGAGAAACTTCCAAATTTTAGTTCATTGCAGTATGTTTATTCACTCGTCAGAGGGACTGGCATGGCATGGGGCACACAACAGGAACTAAAAGCCAGATGAGGCCCATTTTCTGGTGAAGATTTCCATCCCTAGTTTGAAGTTAATTCTTACACGTCTTAATCATTAAGCCACTTTTCCGCTTCAGAAAACTATTTTAACATCCATGGTTAAAATCCACAAAGGATGCAAACATTGGCAGTGGTTTAATTTTGAAGATGCCCAACATACTCTATTAAGTCAGGAAGGCCTTTGTAGATGTCTTCATCACTAACGCTCTCTTCTGTTGGAAAGGGCCTGGAAGAGAGAGAGGGGAAAAAAAACACAAAACAAGGATGAATAAGCAACCATTAGGCCAGGCATTTAGTTCTCACTAAATGCACAAGGTCAGCTACAGTAGTCAGATCAGTGATCATGTTTAACACAACGGCCTGGGCTCCTCCCAAAGTGCCCATCCTGTAGCGGTGCATGGGGTCCCCCAGGGACACCGTGGCACCTGCCACCCCAAATGAGCTGTAGCAATACCAGTGGTTGCCGCCATCACCTGAGCAGCTATGGACATGCTCACGTGCTCATCTGCTCTGCCACGTGCCACTTACCTGCAGGCTCTGCAGCTTCCCAGCTCAGAAAACCAGCAGCTGCCCCGGTGCCCCTGCCTTGAGCACCGTCTCTCTCCACTCATGGAATCTGATCTGACTGACAAATGGTTTGGTAACAATCATCCCTGCATGACTCAGCCCACTAAATATAAAAATTATTAGAAGACCAAAATATCCGTGCCCTTTTTATATGATTATTGATTCTGGCAGACTGTTCTGCTCTGACTTCAAGATATTTAAGTTGTATTTTTTATTTTCACTTATTGGACAAATGAGTGAATCCTAAACCTTAAGGAGAGTAGGATGTTTTCTTTGTTTCCCATTAAAAGAAAAGCACTTTAATGTATCCCCTATGTCTAGCCATTGGCTTTTTTTGCCTAATGTACTAGGCACTTTTTTCATAACCCCAACATAATGCCCTAAATGCATATCTAACACAATCATAATTATACTATTATGTCAGAAGTTTTACTTACTTTATATGCAGGCAGCATGTCATGTTTCATAAAAACAAGAGGATCCATCAAAATAATAAATGAGCACTAAGTAATTGGTAATAACTATATTCAATACATTGAAAAACAGATTTTCATATTAGTTTATGGATTAACTGAATACTTAAGACATTTAAGGAACTTACATTTTTCAAATAAATTAAAACGTGCGAGAAATGCCGAGGTTTCAAAATCTTTTTTTTCTTAAATAAATTCAGGCACATTTGATTATGCTTTTATACCAATGCAAGTCCATTATAGAAAAATTTGAAAATATAGATTAGAATATTAAAAAGGAAAAGAAAACCTTCTAATGTATATCCTTTCAGAATCAAAAATACATAAATACATAAAAATAGCATCAGCCTACTTCAAAATCAGCTGTTTACAAATAACGACATAAAATATATATTAATATGAAAAGATGAATCACGTAGAGCAAATTATAAGGTGTGAAACACGTAATCCAGCCTAGAGATTACTTCTGTAGAAAGCTGCCAAATTCATAGCCCATTTCTAAGAACCGGTCTGCAGGGTATCCTCCCTGGCGTCACTGTGCTTTGTATGCCAGGAATGGGCTGCCTGGCCACTGCCAATCAGTCCTCTAAGAGGTGCTTATATCCTCTCCCTTAAAATCTGAATGTGAGCTAGACACAGAAAAATGGCATCAACAGAGGGAGAGACACAGCATCACAAAACCCCATAATGGCTGGAGACTAAAGTATGGGGCTCTGTGGAAACGAGATAAAAAATAAAATCCATTCGATTTCCATGCAGCCTAGCTGGGTGGCTATTGAAATTGTTTCTCTGTATTTCTGATGTTACTAATAATACAAACTTCTGACTGATCTAACTTGAGTATGTGGGGTTTTAAACAGGAAAAAGCCCAACATGACATACATGTCTACATTTATTTCCATGCTTACTGACTGCATAATACTCCACAGCATGGAGATGTCATAATTCGTTTAACCAATTTACTTCCAAGTTTTGCATTTAGGACCAATCCTTCAACTCACATCCTTGTACACATATCATTTTATACTTGTCTGATTACTTTTTAAACTCCTAAAGTTGTGAGTTCTTGCTATGGACTATAGGAAATAAATGTACTATGACAACTTGTCAAGTGTTTATTTACTTAAGCATTTGTGTTTATTTTGATGAATCATATGTAATGAAATGAAATGTTGGAGGAATTTAAGAAAACAAAGTACCCTATCGGTAACAGCCAGCAGTGAATTGAGAATGATGTTTAGCCAATGTGTCTTATTCACTCTACAAATAAGTTCTTACTTGCTCAATTAATTTCAAATGTGTACTAGGTACTTTACATCAGGTACTGTACTTGCATGAATGAGACGTGGTCCCTGCATGCAAAGTGCTTTACAAACAATAACCATTCAATAAATAACCACTACAATAAAGGAACAGAACACATGAACCACAGAGAAACAAGCTTACCTGATTCCTGTGGCCAACGCTATAGGTGTGCGAGAAAGTCGTGATAGTGTTTCTATAACCTGAGAGAAAAGGAAAAGTGTTAGTTGGACATGTATTTCAGAAAAGATACGAACTTTTTTTTGAAAATAGTCTTACAATCTAATATTAACAATGGCAGCAGAAACCTAAATTTGCAGATGCCAACAAAGTACAGAATGGGAAGAGCTGTTTCTGAAAATTATAAACACCTGGGTTATAATCCTGTCCCTTCTTTAACTTTGAAACTCTAAGCAGATTACCAAGCATCTGGTTTGCCATTTCTTTATCATTAAAGCAAGGAGTTAGATGGGGTAATACTAAAGGTCTTCTACCTTCACTTCCACAAAATCAGAAAGGTCTTGTACCTTCACTTCTACAAAATCAGAAAGGTCTTGTAAAACTGTGCTATCTAAAACAGTAGCCACTGGCCACACAAGGTTATCTAAATTTAATTAAAATTTAAAAAACAAGGGCGCCTGGGTGGCTCAGTCGTTAAGCGTCTGCCTTCGGCTCAGGTCATGATCCCAGGGTCCTGGGATCGAGTCCCACATCGGGCTCCTTGCTCCACGGGAAGCCTGCTTCTCCCTCTCCTACTCCCCCTGCTTGTGTTCCTGCTCTTGCTATGTCTCTGTCAAATAAATAAATAAATAAATAAATAAATAAATAAAATAAAATAAAATTTAAAAAACAAAAGATTAAGTTTCTTAGTTGTGCTAACCATATTTCAAGTGCTCAGTAGCCGTATGTGGCTACTGTATTGCACTACCCAGACATCAAACATTTGCATCACCCCAGAAGTTCCCACGGAGCAGCACTGCTGTATAGCTTAAGTGGTTTAGAATGTGGGCTCCTGAGCCCGACCACAGTTCAAATCCTGGCGTTGCCTCTCATTAGCCATACAACCTCAAGCAAACTACTTAAGTTCCCTGGGCTTTGGTTTTCTCATCTGGATACTGCCTATAATCATGGTTAGCTTATTCATAATCATTCATTATAGGAATTAAAAAGATAATACATGAAAAGTATTTACATGATAGCTATTCTTTATAATTGCCAACTTTAAGAAAATTACCTTATTGTAATTCTGAGTATTTGCAGAAAAAGTTTCCTAAACCCTTATCTGAATGTATTTTAAAGATTCCTTATGAAGACTTTGGTACCTGCGCCCTGCTATAGTTTTAGCTTTAGAATCTAGAGATTTTGGTAAGATTTCCTTACCACTTTTACAACTAAGATAATCTCTCTCAAAGACTTAGTGAGGAACCCAAAGAGATAAAGTATACTTTTCTCATGAAGCCTGCTTCCATGGTAACAGGTATGATCTGTCCTAACTCTCCAAACTAAACAAAACTTAAAGAGGTTCTATAAGGATTACTCAGAATTGGAGGGGGGGGAGGCAAAAATCTCTCTCTGAGCTGAGGTAATCTAATTTCACAGTTCAAACGTGGAAATCTAATAGCGAGGTCTCCAGTACTCCACAGAAGTCAAATATGGGTATTAGCCACACACATACCTATCTCTTGCCTACTTCAGGAGGTGGTACATTGCTGAAGTTATAAACATACAGCTCTGGAGCAAGAATATCTAGCTGAGCCTTGGCTCATCAGATTTCAGCTAAGCTCACCTTTACTAGCATCTATAAAATGTGGCTAACAACAACTAACTACCAGCCTCATGGAGTTACTGAAAGAATTAAATGAGATAATGCCCGTCATATGCTTAACTCAATAAATGTAAACTTTCATCATATAAAATTATCATTATATAAAATAAATAAAATAAAATTTAATTGAAAGACTATGCAATTTCTTCCTGGTTTCATCTTGTTGAACATTTGATATAAAATCAAGTACACAACCACCCAGATAAAACTAGGTATCAATTAATTCCCCATCATAAAGATAAAAGTATCTTCAGTGAGTCTGTAAATTTAGAAGATCATGAGTGAATAACAAGTTTATCAAAATACACTGATTCAAAATAAAAATAACCATTTGCTAAAATTCCAAAATTATGCGTAACTGAGAGAAACGTCTAGCTTTTCGAAGATTCTGGAATAATTCGCGGAGTATTTAGACTCATGAATTAATGGTATTGTTAAATTTCAGCATCAGCCTTATCCTGACGTTTGCTGTTTTAAATCTGTGGGGTGAAATCTGTTTCTATTTTATACAATGGTCCCAGCATTGCCATTACTAAGAAGAAAAATAGCAATAAGGTTAGTATTACGTATTTTACTACTATGATGTATTTTACTACTGCTATTTTATACTTTAATAGAAATGTATTTTATTCCTGGGGATGTTATCTGTAAAACTATGATGCATCTAAAGATAAGAATGTATCTTGTGTTTCTTTTCCACCAACAATCAGAACTACTTACAACCCATCCCCACCCAAAAAAGATTGCAGTTTGCTTTTTTGTACAATTGTCCACCAGAGGGAGCAAGAAGATAGCATATCACTTCAGTCCTACATTAAATGTGTCTATAAAGTACAAACATTTCTGAAAAATCAACAAGATGAAACAACTCCTATTATTTATTTAAAACTATTACTTATTACCATTCAGTAATAGAAAAATAATGAAGGTGAGAAGGAAGGAAGAATAATACGTAGCATGTCTTAAAGTGAATCTTCCAGGACCATCTCTCAGTTTTGCGTCTATCTGATTGTACATCAAGTCCATCCATTAAGTCTAAGTTTAGCCAAAGCAAATAAGTCAATGTAGTGTTTTTAGAACAGTGTGTATCCTATAAAGGTGGAGCATATCCGGATTTGGAATAGACAAGTACACAAATTAACGCCAGATTCTCCAGACATGAGAAACCTGTATTCAAGAATATTTACAAAAGAAAATATCCCCAAGGACAGCAAAAAAAGACTATTTTCCCTGAAATGTATTAATTTCTAAATTGTTACCTCAACATTCTATGAAATTACGGACATGAACTCTCTCAAAAGGGTAACTGGTCAGAACATTTGCAAGTTAATAGGCTAACAACCAAATACTAAATCCACATTACAGATATTTTTCTTGACCCACATCTACCCCTTGCTTAATAAGAAGAAGCATTTGTAAAGAAATGAAAATATTTCCAGATAATATAAATAACAGTTACTGTGGGAGGAAGGTGGAAGAGGTAAGTGGGGTTCCTGTACACTTGCTTTTTAGAAGGGGGGCATTAGATCCCAGAATCTATGAAGGATCATTGACAAAGTTTAAAAAGATACCCAAGTCAAAACTGTATTTTTAGAAGATCACTCAGCACAGTGAAGGACAGACAGGGCTGAGAGGGCATGGGATAGAGACAAGTGGTCAGGAGACCTACTAGGGGGTTTTCTCAGTTGTCGAGGTGAGACATGAGAAGTCTAAGCCAGCAGTGGTAGAGATAGAGGAGAAGTGAAAATGTGAGAAGTATTTAGGCATAGTGGCTGATGCACTGTGATGGCAAAGTGAAGAAGAACCCAGGGCAACCTGGGCAAACTTTTAAGTAAAGCATGGAGGTGGCCAGCTCCAATGCCGGCTACTAGGATGCTCCTGAGCAGGACGCTCTCATTCTGTGTCCCTCTCCATGGCTGCCATGTACATCCTGAATTCGGACAGGCCATTCCCTCCACCAGAGCCTTCTCAGACTTCTCCCACTCCAGTCTGGGTCCTTTGTTTTCCCATAGGACGGACATAACTCTGCCTTCATACCTATCACCTCATTTAAAAATTTGCTGTTTAAAATATCTGAAAAGGATTCATGTTTCTTTTGTCAAATTGAAAGAACACAGTAATACACAGAAGTTGTCCCCTCCACACACACACCTTCTGCCTAAAGGAGACCAGAGCTAAAAATCTGGTGTGACTCTTGCATAAATTTGTTCCCCTTTCTTCATGATTGTTATTTTAGGTATTAAGTTCCTATGATACAGATTTTTCCACAACATGAGTTTGTCATCTAACAATATATCCCAGACAGTTGTCAGCACATTCAGATTTACTTCATTCACCTTAATGCTGTACAACATTCAAGGGTATGTATATAACAATGATTTAACCATTCTCCTGCCAACGAGCTTTTTCAACATTTTGCTACTAGAACAAGGTTGAAATTACCATCCTTGCCAATTATCTTTTCATCCGTGTCTAGGTATTTCTATAGGAAAGATTCTCAGATGGGATGAAGAGGGCAAAAGTATGACCATTGCTCTTTGAAAACTTTTTACAAATCTATACTCCCCTGAAGAGTGTATTAAGAACATAACAAGGCATTCTAATGACCTGTTTACTGACTTTCCCATCCAACAATGAAAAACACCTCAAGGGCAGGGAACTCCAGCTGCTTCTTCCCTCTTCTTTCTTACCACCTAGCTCATAACCAGAGTCATAACAACCACTTAACACAAAAATATTTGTTGCTCAAACAAATGAATAATACTTACCTTGCAAAATTGTTGTGAGGATTGAGGATCATATGTGTAAAGATATGTAAAGAGCTTAGCCTGGCACAAGCAGGGAATGAATGAATAATTGAAGAAGGAGCCCATTATCAAAATTAAATATTAAATATGAGAAAGAATTACCTATCTCCTCAAATCTAGAAACAGTATACATAGTGACAATCCCCCTCCATCAAATTTTCCCCCCAAAGGTGATAATTTAGTTTGAGCGCTTTATTTTTACCATCCCCATTAGTCAGTTAAAAAGTCATAAGTTTCCAAAAAGAGAACTGTACACTAATAAAGCTACACATTTTAACCATTCTCTTTATGAGACCTTCTAGAAAATTCTACTTTCTACTTATCCAGCACATTCATGCTGTTGATAATGTAATTTGTAATTAAAACAAGTCACCCATGCAGAAGCAGTATGTTACAGCTACTTCTATATTCCTGAGTTAAGGAAGCTATGGCCATAAACAATAACAGCAGAGAACCTTTGGGATTAGCACACAGGTCTGCCAACAAATGCTAATTAATTGTGGATTTATCTCCTTGAGTTCTCTATCCTGAAGTTTTACCTCTTAGTCCTCTCCCTGATCCAATGGAAAGGCTATTAATAAGTTTCATGAACAAGGAGCTGAATTCAATAGGAGTTCCGTGCGAAGTGACCTTAAAGGGAGGTGGGCTCTGCAAGGCAATCCGGGCGCTGTGGGCTTGAATCCTAAGTGCAAGACAAGCTTAGTAGTTCAAGAAAGCATTGCAGCAACACAGCATGAAGTTACCATCCAGCACCTGAAGCTAGAGGCAGGGATGCCACATAATGGTTCTTGCAGGCTCAGAGCAAGTGCCCCATGTGGTCATGGAGGAAAAATCCAGGCCCCCGAGGATACAACTCAGATGTGGCCTGGGAGTGACGGACTGAGTAATTCTAGAAGCACAGGCTTTTAGACTTCATCAGGTGCAACCCAGAGGCATCCCAGAGACCTTGTATTATCCAGGCACCCCAGACACCAGACTCTCAGATGAAGAAGCCTAATTCTAAACCCAACCAGATGGTGACTATCAGACTAACAATATTTTTTACCTGAAGTCTCCTAAGAAATCAAGAGAACTCATCATCTTCATTTTCTTTGCAATTCTAATTTCACACAGTAAATTACCCCATTAAGATACACTGCAGCTTAATGTCATTTCCAGCAGCACATTTGAGATCCTTCCTAAAACACTTGGTTGTTGCTTTGAATACTGTAGGATACTGCTGGAAAATGTCCCTAGCACCTCCCCTATGGGCAAAGCAAAGGAGTACAGCCAGATAAGACACACTAAACAGTATTTCTGTATCAAGAATATTATGAACCATGAGAAATGAACTTGCATTGTTCAAAAGAGGTGACTATCTACACAGGTTAAATGGGTCTAAGTTATATATAGTTTGTGCAGGCCTTGATGATGATCATAAAAGTAAGGATTATTCTATACTTATTGTTTCAAAACTTCAAAACTAAAGCCCTACAGAAAAAAAAGAACCTCCCTTTAGGAAAATCATATACTGGACTGGTTAGGGGCACAAGCTTAAGACTCAGATATTCTGGATTCAAATCTCAGCTCCTCCTCTCAATAGTTGGGTAACCACGGGAGTTAAGTAGATGCTCTGTGCTTTAGGTCCTTTACCCCTGTATCTTTATCTATAAAATGCATATAAAAGTATGTCTGCTATTTCCTAATGCCATTGTGGTCACCATCCTCATTGGTAAAATAAGATTTGGTCCTTGCAAAGCACTTCAGAAAGTAAAATGTGAGATGTCCACCTCAAGTTAGCACCAAATATAAAACAAAGCTTTCCAATGACTGTGCATACATCTAGTAAGTTAGGTTGTACCTCTATTCAAGCACATGATGGCCAGTGTTTGCTAATACTCATCAACGGTCACTAAGCTTACCTAATTATAGCATGATGTTAAAAAAAAATGAGGATTGTGGATGGTAAACATTTTTCCTTATTCATTTTCTGCTCTCATGTAATTAATTTTCGATGTAAATATTCAGAAAACAAAACCTCCCGTCCTACAAAAGTATTTCTAAGAGCCCAAAAACAATCACACTTGACCTTTCTAAAGCAAATGTTAAAAAAAAAAAGTCCCATGCCGAGTCAACTCATCAAGATAACATATAATAACCATAATCTATACAGTTCACATAGAATTCAAAAAGTTCTAAGAAATGACAGTACAAAGGAATGGGCTCAGAGAAGCTTTAGCATACATCTCCCCACAAATCTCTATCACCTCACACCTCACTGCCTTGAATAAATACAAAAATCTACGTAAGTGGACTGTCATTTAATAGCAATTTCGAGACAAGTCCTTTAGCTAAACCTCACACCCAGCCATAGGGCTACATCTCCCAACTCCATATACAGAAATTTTAAAGCCACCACATTTTATTCAGGGGCTCTTAATTATTTTAAGCCATAATTCCCTTTGAAGGTATGTTGAAAGCCCTTGGCCTTTTCCTCAAGGAGGGGGGACCTATATGTATCTGTATATATATTAATACACACATATCTAAGTATACATAATTCTGCATTTCATCTCAAGAAATCCAGGGACCTCTTGAAGACCATTCATGGATTTCCTAGATTCCTGTTCTATAAGGAACTTTGTTCTCCTTTGCCTATAAGGAAGCCAAGGTCCAGCAAAATTAACTAGCTTGCTTAGGGTCAAAGAACCAATAGCAGAATTGGTGTCATAACCTAGGTCCCCTCTCTTCTGTCCAGACTGTTACTCTTTCTACTTCACCACCCTGTATATAAATCTCCTGCATTTACTCGGTGAACATCTACTGAACAGGCACTATGGGCTAGATATACCTGATATATTCCACATGTCAAAGGTAACAAAATGGAGAGATTACATACTTCCTCCTCTCAAAAAACCCACTACGCCTGGGAAAGAACATACAGGCAGTAAGCAAAACCACAGACCTGGTATTACAAAGAACAGCTGCAGCCCAGGAGAGAGAGCCAGGCCAGCTGTCCCCCTCAACCTGAAGGATAGACACGGAAGGCTCAAAAGGCTTTTTAGAAAAGGTGACCCTGGAATACATCTTGAGAGGCAATCGGGAATTTCCCAGACTCTTTGTCTGCAGGTTAGTAGAGGTCTGATGGATGAGAATTACCACCCTTTGACCCACCCCCTCCACCATCGCCTACTCCAATGAGAACACTTTCCTATTCTGAGCAGATTCACTTGCACCTTACTGTCTGAGAAGCTTTTTGTAATTGCCATTTCCTCAATATTTTTTCTTACAATGGGCATTTTGCAGGTTCCAGGAGATGATGTCACTAAGCAAATTTTTTCTAGACAAAATGGACCTACACTTGTCTTGTGATCCATTTCCACACCACCATGATCTTGCTGTCTCTGTGCTCTGCCTCTCAGACCCCACACAGAGCACCCTTCCTTCAAACCTGCTTTTCCTCCTTTTGCCCGGTGAGCCCACAGTCTCACTCCCCTCCCTTTTCTGGATAGACACTGGGAAAACTTTCTAGACTTGGACTTCTACGTCACACCACAGATCTAAATCCGATCATCTCCTCCATTTACACCTCTCTCGAATCAAACTCCTTCTTTCTTCCCTGTCTCTGGCTTAGCCCAAACTTTCTCTATTTCTTACCTGAATTACTGGAACAGCCTACCAATCTGTCTCCAAGCCCCCAGGTTCATACCCCTCAAGCTCATCTTCTACTTGGCTATCAAAGAGGCCATCTGACGATTCACAACTGTCACGTCCATCACACCACCACCACCTCTATGTCCACCTTAAAATTCTTAAATGTTACCCCTCAGGAAGAGAAGACATTACCAGCACACTCAGGAGTCTCCAGATCTGATCCACTCCTTGTCCCCTTCCAGCCTACCCACTCCGCTCCCCACACCTCCCATGTCCAGCCCTGCCCAACCTCTTGGTTGTGCTCAAAAGAGATTCTGGAACCATTCATATAAACCCTACCAGAGCATAAAATTCATGTTACTACAATTCACAGATGGTGTCAAAATAAAATATTTATATTTATATTATTTTATTAAAAAATAAAAATATTTATACTAAAGAACAGGCAGAAAAAGGCAAACTGACACCAGCACTGTTCATTTTTTCACACCAAGTAAAAGGGGTTGTAAGTAAGTTTTCACAGACCCTGTTTGAACCACCTCCTGGGTCCGAGTACCAGAGATGCAACCTGGGGTTCATCAGTGCAGAGTTAGCTGTCCGGAAGCACAATATTTAGTTAGAAACCAGAATGCAAATAGATAGTCACTGCTTCTCTGAAGCTTACACCAGTGTGTTAGGGTATGTTGAACTTAATAGGCAATTAGTAAAGAATTCAATTATTTATACACAACTGAAAAATGCTTTAGTTTTGAAAATGTGACTATATTTGCAAATGATTCCCTGCCTTTATGCACAGCAGAGATATAATCTACAAAGACTATGGGGCCATTTTAATGTTCACCACGAAACATGGGACTTTCACGGTGGGCCCTGCAGGTAGACACTGATTACTCTCCATCCCGTCACAGGAAGGACTCTGGCAGAGCAGCCGTGTCTTGCCAGCTCCCTGGGAGCCCTTGGTGCATTCACAGAACTTACGTTAAACAGACACATCCTATGTGTTCGCATCAGGCCAGAGGAGAAGTTGTTTATGTGATCTGAAATATGCAGGGGAGTTCTATGTGACTTAAGGGACTTGGAAAATAGAATGAATTTTCAAAGCTGCTCACAAATCATACAGCGGGGTCAAAGTCAACACATTTTCCACACTCGGTGCCGTTTCAAAGTCATGCAACTCTCCTGCAAACATCTCCACTGCCCGAATGCTGCCCACGTGGCTTTTACCACTTTAAAGGAGGAAATTGCAGAGTCCAGGAACAAAAAGGCAGGGCCAGAATGACAGCATTTGACAGTGAAGAACACATCCCTTGTGCCGGTCCCAGCCCAGGAACTGCTCACAGAGAATAATGACAGGTCTGCAAGGTATTCTCATATTTCAAATAACCTAAGAGAAATGACACCTTTGCCTACAAGACTGGGAGAATAAAATGACACTCCTTACATGTCTCTTCGTTCTGGCTGGCTTGGTAACACGGGTCACATTTCATACTTCTTGGAAGTTCAATGAGCTTGAACAATTAAAAAGCAGGTAAACTAATTCTTCACTATGTAAGAAATCAAGTTTCTAGAACCAGCACTGGCTGACAGAAACATATGAACCACATACATGACTCTAAAATTCTAAGAAGCCACATTAGAAAACAAAAAGAAACAGGTGAAGTTAATTTTGATCATATATTTTATTTAGTTCATTGTATCTATAATTTATCATTTCACTATGTAATCAAAATAGAAATCAAAACATTTTATAATTTTTTTAATACTAAATCTTCAAAATCTGGTGTGTACTTTACAATTGCAGCTCACCTAATTCAGAGTTGGCACATTTCAAATGCTCAATAGCCACATGTGGTTAAGGGCTACCAGAGGGGACAGCAGAAGTCTGGAGAGAACCCTTTGGAGCACTCAGGGTATGGCAGAAAATAGATCCATCGTGAAGGGAAGACTGCACCAAACCCCTCATTTTACAGATGGAGATGGTAGTTTAAGAGTGACACGGCACCAAAGACCTCACAACTTGATGTGGCCTAAGAGCCAGTGCCTATACGTCTAGATGCCCATGGCCCTTTCCAGTGGAAGCAGAAGCTGAAGAGACCCTGAAAAGGGAGTAGAGAGCCCTGTGGCGAGGAAGAAACCACCACACACACAGGCCTTTTCTACTTCACACACCCCCACTGTCTATACACATCAATTATGTGACTGTTCTCAGTCAATCTGATGGCCACCCATGAGGACATTCATCCCCTGTCACATGCCGGGCTTGGCCCTGAGGACACTCACTGGATGAGTATGAAATAGGGTTGAAGAGGCAAGCGGGAGGCAGACAGCTTCAAGTGCCTGGCTAGGGAGTCTGCCTTTATTATTTATATGGGGAGCCAGCAAAGATCTGTGAGCTGGAGGATGAACTGTCAAGAAGCTGTATGTTAAGAATACTAATCTGGTGGCTGCATAAGAGAGCTCAGAGGAAGGAGCCTAAACCTAGGAAGTTGTTTTAACAATAGCCTTGCTGTGAATTGATTTTAGGGAGAGAAAAGGATATAACAAGCATTATGAAGAAGAGATAAACCCAACTGGAACACTACTGGATACACCAAATCCCAGAGGCACAGGTGTCACTTGAGCAAACTTCAGGAAATCTGATATGACCCTAGCTCACTACAGTGTAGACGATGCACTAGAGAGAGGATCAAATCCAGGCATCATTTACAAATGTGATTCCGTCCCAGTGGGGACCAATGATAGCTCTGGCTGACAACCAGAGAACCTCAGATTCATGTGACTGGGAGAGCTCACTGGAGGGCTGCCGACCTGTGCTAGACTGGATCCACAAATCCGAAACTGGCCCACGAGTAGTCCGGTTTCCTACTGAGTGATTTGCAACTATTTGTGGTGCATGTGTGCATACATGTGTGTGCATACGCACATTGTACCACACATGGATCAGCACTTAGATAAGGTTTTTATGGAAATATATTTGATTCATATTTTTTTTCCCTTCATGTTGCTTTTCTACTTTTCAGCCTTTGCTGAGGATCATGCACAATCATGATACATTAAGTTTTCCTTCTCACTTAAATGATACTGATTTTAATCAGCTTTTTCAAATTCACTTGCATTATATGATTTAAGACAAAAGCTTATCTTTTATTTTTATTATTTAATTTCACCATGAGGTCACTTCCTCCTTTCATGCCAAGTACTTGCTGATGTTCTCTTCAGGAGTAACGTTAGTTGAATTTCTTAGTTATTTTTGAAGCAGTGTAATTATCTGTTGCTTTAGGCCTCTGTAACCTGTGGCCTTTAGATCTTGAAAAGGATTTGACCTTGAGAGTCCCAGAAGACTTCTTTTGCCAGAACTTGGATATTTTGCAATGAGCAAGGAGTACTTTTTGGTCATTAGCTCTTCTGAGTACAAGTGGTTAATCCAAGATAATCTGAATGTCCCCCAGGGTCTAGTACTTATCAGAGAGAATAATCAAAGGCTGTAGAAATGTAGATCAGCCCAAATGGGCACAATGACCCCAGTGAGTGTATGGTGCCACATTCTGATGGTCCTGGTTCCAAGTTTTTTTCTCTGACACACTTTATTGTTTCACATTTTGTCTCAGGTTAACCTCAGATGAAGTATTTCACCTGGAAGAATGGGCACAGTTCACTTATATGGCAAAAACAGAGGGAAAAATAAAGTCACCAAAGTTCCAAACTCTTCATCAGAGATATCTAGGGAGTCATCAGCTACCTCTGCAGAAGCTGCTTGTCAGATACACTTTTCAACCAACCTTTGAAAAACACAGACATTGAAAGGACCAGATGCACATTGCCTAGCCGCCAGTGGATGCTTGGTTTCATTTGCAAAGCCAATTTGCCTTCTGGCAGTCTCCAGGAAAGGAGAACTCCTGAATGAGAAAATATTTGTGTACAGATGAAATTACCATGATAACTCATGTCTAAATAACTTAGTAAATTATGGTCTTTAAACCCTTCCCATGACAGCATCCTTCAGGACCTACTGTGCTACATCAAAATCCCTATGGCACATTAAGTAATAAAATTCCTTAGGGAGAATCAGGCCAGATCTACTTTAATATTGGCTTCTGTGCAATGACAGGTCTAATAATATTTCTGTTTTGATACTTTTTTTTATTATCTTCCTTCCCAAACACCACCTCCCGCCGCAAAATAAATACCCTGTCAAAATATAACATATTTAAGAAGTTTTAAAATGTAGATGATCTTTCAAGGTTATTTTCCCCAGAGAATACTTGACAGCAACCTGAATTAAGAGAATAAAACCTTACAGTGGCAGCTGAGACTCAAACATTTATATCCAGTTGTAAAAATATGCTTAAGTGGGACACCCGGGTGGCTCAGTCGGTTAAGCGGCCGCCTTCAGCTCAGGTCATCATCCCAGGGTCCTTGGGATAGAGCCCCACATCAGGGTCCCTGCTCCCCACCCCCACCTGTGCTCTATCTCAATAAATAAAATCTTAAAAAAAAATGTGCCTAAGTCATGAGTCTTTCACTGCTGTATAGAGAGGGAACCGGGACTGGCACACAGCCCTAAGGGCAGTCATTCAGAAACTCAGGATTTGTCCAAAGGGACATCTTGAACTGGATGTTTCAAAGCAGTTATTCAGATAAGGCCAGGTCGGAACAGCTATGCTTATTAGGAAGTAATGAACCAGAAAACCCTCCTGACTGCATCTTCACCTATACTGATCTTCACCTCATCCCTAACTCCCATGCCATCAGATTCCAACACTAAATTATAAATGAGGTCAAAGTTCAAGAATGGGATCACTCATTTGAATTTAAAAAAAAAAAAAAAAAGCAAAACAGAAAAGCTTAATGTTATTTCTCTCAGGCCACATCAAAAAGTCCTTGGCATCAAATGGTACAAAATGGCTCTTCCAAAAAGGCCATGTCAACAGTACTGCCTCAAAAAGTCCTGTACCCAGAATGGGACTGCAAAGAGTCTACAACTCTGGTTCCAGCTGCAACTTGTCCTGAGACCCAGACAGACTGTGTGGTTTCTCTGGGCCCCAGGCTCTCCTCTCCAAAATGATGGGCTACCTCGATCTTCAGCCTCTACTCTACCCAGTTAAGTTGCCACACCCCCAACTCCTAACAATGAGCCAACAGAGGCATAATCTGGCCTACTATTTTTTTAGGGACCGGTTTTCCTAGAAACAAGACATTACACCAGTGTGCTGGACTGGCTGTATGTGTTCTATTAGTTGATGCAAAGGATTCCATAGGAAGTCTCTATTCTTTTCTACTAAAACATAAATATTTGATTCTCTCAATATATATGATGGGTACAATTGTTTGATCCTTGACCCCTTTACAGAGGATATATAAGGGGCCTAAATAAGTATCAAAGACTGGTAAGAGCTCACATAATGTTTATAAGGTATATATAAAAAGAAATGCTTCACAAATTCCTGGGAATCACAGCAGAGTCAATAATTTTTGCAATAGTCTAAGTGCAACTCAAAACATGAACATGTATTGTTAAAAAAAAAAAGCTTAAGTATATTTATACAAATCTACCATATGAGAGCCTTTCTCATATCATTAAGTGCACACTGATTAAATTTTTTTGCCACCACTATATTTGACTTTTTTTTTACCTTCTCCTCCTCAAAACAGTAAATAGTTTAATCCAATCAAGTCTGTCTGCTTTTTGGTTCTAATGAGTAAAATAAATTTTAAAAGTAAAAGAAATAAGGGCACCTGGGTGGCACAGTCGATTACTCATCTGACTCTTGATTTCAGCTAGGTCATGATCTCAGGGTCAAGAGATTAAGCCCTACGTCAGGCTCCATGCTCAGCACAGAGTCTGCTTGAGAGTCTCTCTCCCTCTCCTCCTCCCACTCATGTGATCTCTCTCTCAAATCAAATAAATCTTAAAAAAAAAAGTAAAAAAATATATAATATGATTTCAAGGTGGAATAATAAAAGTCCTAAGATCACGAAAATGTACAAAGTACGACTATAAAATTAGCAATCATTTTTCAAAGCTACCATGTGTCAGGAACTCTATAAGAACCTGTGAGGTAGGAATGAGGCCAATTTTACAATGGAGGAAAGAGTGTTGGAGGAAGTACATGAGCAGTCTGACAGGTGGAGGGACTTGACATTCATAGCTTTCTTATAACACCAGTTTGCCTTTCAGTAATAATCTTGGAAAGTTATTATTTTGTTAGTTTTCACATCATGCTTCACATAATAAATATTTACTGAGCATCTTCATATGCCATAAATCCCACTCGGTGTCAGGAATAAAAAGAACTGTAAGATGCTCAAGGAGTTCCCAATAACCACGGAAAAGAGAAAGACGTGTCAATAAACCACCGCAATCAAACGTGAGGTGCTATGAACAAGGTATTCATAGGGCTGCCAAAAGTAAAAAAGAGTCAAGACCAACTAGAAATCTGGGTCAGGGGAGGTTTTCCAGTGAGTTACACTGGAATAAAGTTTGAAAGGATGATTAGAAATGTATTATGTGAACAACTGTAGTGAATGATATTCAAGATAGAAA
The DNA here is from genome assembly GCF_003265705.2 of Callorhinus ursinus. Taxonomy (NCBI): domain Eukaryota; kingdom Metazoa; phylum Chordata; class Mammalia; order Carnivora; family Otariidae; genus Callorhinus; species Callorhinus ursinus. The sequence continues at coordinate 11,161,976 of NW_027397071.1, read as the reverse complement.
AACACACAGAAAAAAAGCACGGCACTTAGGATAAAGGACATTCTACCTCAATTAACACCACTGCTTCTGATGTGGGGTAAAAAGTTCGTGGAGAATGAGAGGGGAGAAATACCAAGTTTAAAAAAATTTTAAATTTTTATGCACCAATATCACCTATATGGACTGACAGTAACACGGATTACTGGGCCTCACCTCCAGACTTTCCAATACAGTAGGCCTATGGTGGGGCCTGAGAACTTGCATTTCTAACAAGTTCTCAGATGCTACTGATGCTACTGGTCTGAGGACCAAGTTTGAGAACCACTGATAAAGAGAGGTAAGTCATGGACAGATTCAATGCAAGAGCATAGTTTTAAAATGTATTACCTTTCGGCTTTCCCCCGAATATTAATCTGGACAAATTCCTAATTTAAAAAATGGAAAGTGGGGTGCCTGGGTGGCTCAGTAGGTTAAAGCGTCTGCCTTCGGCTCAGGTCATGATCCCAGGGTCCTGGGATCTAGTCCCGAGCAGGGAGCCTGCTTCTCCCTCTCCCTTTCCCTCTGCTTGTGCTAATAAAATCTTTAAAAAAATTTTAAAAATTAAAAAAATGGAAAGTAACTACATGCAAGTATATTTGATATAGTCTTGCAGAAGAAACACAAGCCAACAAAGGAAAATTCTTTTAATTTTTTTATTGTTATGTTAATCACCATATATTACATCATTAGTTTTTGATGTAGTGTTCCATGATTCACTGTTTGTGCATAACACCCAGTGCTCCATGCAGAATGTGCCCTCTTTAATACCCATCACCAGGCTAACCCATCCCCCTACCCTCCTCCCCTCTAGAACCCTCAGTTTGTTTTTCAGAGTCCATCATCTCTCATGGTTGGTCTCCCCCTCTGACTTACTCCCCTTCATTCTTCCCCTCCTGCTATCTTCTTCTTTTTCTTTTTTCTTAACATATGTTGCATTATTTGTTTCAGAAGTACAGATCTGTGATTCAACAGTCTTGCACAATTCACAGCGCTCACCATAGCACATACCCTCCCAGTGTCTATCACCCAGCCACCCCATCCCTCCCACCCCCGACCACTCCAGCAACACTCAGTTTGTTTCCTGAGATTAAGAATTCCTCATATCAGTGAGGTCATAGGATACATGTCTTTCTCTGATTGACTTATTTCACTCAGCATAACACCCTCCAGTTCCATCCACGTCGTTGCAAATGGCAAGATCTCATTCCTTTTGATGGCTGCATAATATTCCATTGTGTATATATACCACCTCTTCTTTATCCATTCATCTGTTGATGGACATCTTGGCTCTTTCCACAGTTTGGCTATTGTGGACATTGCTGCTATAAACATTGGGGTGCACGTACCCCTTCGGATCCCTACATTTGTATCTTTGTGGTAAATACCCAGTAGTGCAATTGCTGGATCGTATGGTAGCTCTATTTTCAACCAACAAAGGAAAATTCTAAGGAAGCTGAATGTACAATTCAGTTCATGCACTTTTGAGCATTTACTCTAATTCCATCTTCTAAAAGTCAGGTTGTTTGAGAAGATCTCTTGTTGTCCCACTACTCTGTACAGAGGAAGAGGCCTGTGTAGAAATAGGAAGGGGTGCCCTCCGACCTGGCTACTGAACGGACAGCCCCCTGCCCACGTGCCATCCCTCCCAACCCCCAAGCCAACAGCTGCCTGTGCACTGATAAACAGGATACCTAAGGACGTACACTGAACTCAACAGCAAATAGCTATTGAGGAAGTGAAACCTCTATGGAATTTCACTTTTGTTTTTATTTATTTCTATGTTGTTTGAAGTTTTCCTAATAAGTGTATATAAACTGTTATTCAGAAAAGGAACTTCTCAATGCAAAGAGGTTTTCAAAATTGAACAACAAACAGTAATGGTTTTTAAACTTCTTCTTTATAAGCTCTGCAAAGCTGGCCCTTTGTTTAACAAAATATAATCAGAAGCCCCGAACTTAAAACTGATGAAAGCAAAGCTAATCAGAAAAAAGTAATAATGTGTGGGGTGCCTGGGTGGCTCAGTAGGTTAAGCAAATGCCTTCCGCTCAGGTCATGATCCCAGGGTCCTGGTATCGAGCCACGCATTGTGCTCCCTGCTCGGCGGGAAGCCTGCTTCTCCCTCTCCCACTCCCCCTGCTTGTGTTCCCTCTCTCACGCTGTCTCTCTCTTTCTCTATTAAATAAATAAATAAAATCTTAAAAAAAAAAAAGAAAAAAGTAATAATGAGGTAAGAAACCCCAAAATTTGAGTAATAGCAACCTGTTTCTTGAGATAATTATAGTACTTTTGAAAGAGTGTTTTTCATTTAGCTATGTTAAGTTCTGGCTTTTACTTTATGTTACATCATATCTTACTTGTACCTCATATAATTTATTGGCATATGTTGAAAAATCAATTGTGAGAAATTTCCTGATTCAGAATCAGTTTTCTTATTCCCCTTTTCTGTTTTTGGTGTTCACTCATCAAAAAAAGACAGATATCAAGCAAGTCCTGTCAGATTGAAAAAAAATCTAGAATTGAAGCAACACAAATAAAACTTGCAGTATTCCCCATTTCATTTTTTTATATACAAATTTGTTAGAATGGTAAGTGAGCTAAATGTAAACCAAGTCACCCCTCCCAAAAAATGCTTCACATAATGGTGGAGGAAATTTGTCTGGTATAAATATAGAATAATATGTAAATTAATAACATAATTTATTTTCCACCAATAATGACTATTTTCAGCCCTTAGGGTAGGAACATATTTTGGAATATTTGGCACAATTTTCCATCCTGTGAAAATACTAGTTTTAATTTGAATCCTACATAATAAAGCATGGCAAACAGTCGTAACCACCCATTATATTTTTTTCCCCAAATGAGGTGTCACTCATTCTAATACTGTAGAGCAAACCTGACATAACCACAAACATAATAATACACAGTGAATTTTATTTTCTGGTGCTCATGATCATCACCCAAAAAAGAACTACTTTAAAGCCACTGAAACTCTTGGTTTCTCAGGACAAAATGATCACATCAAATCAGAGCACTTTCACAAGAAAGATTTCAGCCCAAATGCTAATGCTTTCTTATTGCTCCTTTTTCAAATATTTCATTTCAAATAGATATTTGAAAGGGGAAGACTAGAAACTGTAGCAGCTTTCTTTCCATTGCAGTTAGACTGAATACTTAGAACTTTTTTTTTTTTTTAAGATTTTATTTATTTGACAGA
>NW_027397071.1:11083581-11158641 GCF_003265705.2 Callorhinus ursinus | reverse complement strand
AGACAGTGAGAGAGGGAACACAAGCAGGGGGAGTGGGAGAGGGAGAAGCAGGCTCCCGGCCAAGCAGGGAGCCCGATGCGGGGCTCGATCCCAGGACCCTGGGATCATGACCTGAGCCAAAGGCAGACACTTAACGATTGAGCCACCCAGGCGCCCCATTTAGAACTCTTCTTATCTTTTTATATAGTAGAGACTTTATTAATCCCTATACTAAAAATATCTGATTTATCTTCTGCTCTTATATATTGAAAGAAGGCTTTTTAGAGAGACTTGCATGAGATCTGATTATGTAGCACCTATTTGATTCCATCTACTAGCCCTGCTTCTGCTCCTCTGAGGAACAAGCCAGAAGGGAAGACAGGTAATGATGCTCCAATGCCACTGCGTATGGGCCTGTACACAGAGCACATAGTAAAATCTGCGTAAAGAGTGCCCCCTAGCATCCCACTATTCTTCATTCACACTCTGAACACAAGTTTGCCTAAGTGTTGTGAACACCTGAAATCAAAACGATACCAGAAATTCACGTAAATCCTCGGCCTTTTGACTTTGCCTTGAGAAAGCAGTAAATGAAACTTAACTTTAAAGAAACGTGTCTTTAAAAGCAATGGAAAATGCTTGCTGGGTTTTCCTTTTCCTCTTTTGTAGTGAATGTGGCAACATATTTCAGCATCCAGGATCAGCAGGAACAGAAACTGAGCAAATATTATTGTTCCCCTAAAGAAACTTGTACATGTACAAATAAGAATTGTAGGGATTTAATAACTTACAGAAATATAGTGCTCAGGTGATCAGCCAAGATATAATTTTGGCTATTTTCACATACCTGAATGATGATTGATTTCAGAATCCAAATGCCTGTTTAGAAAAATGCTTTCAACATACATATTTAATTAGGTCTCAAAATAGAGATTTTACAGAATGTCCTAGGAGGCTTAGCTGATACAGGATTTCTTAAAGTTTTACGCTAATTTGCCCATCTTTAGTAAAAATATGGAACACATATGGGCTAAGTAATGCTAATGCTTAGAAAATGCTCATGAACAAGGGCCATTGCTGAACACAGGAAACACAAATATGAAGTACTCATGCTAGCCTTAAAAAGAAAGTGCTTCTAATGAAAAGTGATTAGAAAAGACAAAAGCAGTGAATGTACATAAAAAGCAAATCTCAAACAGCCACATCCTTTTTCAAATTGCTTTTAAAACTCTAAGCACTATTTTCTTACAATATAATATTTTTGCTAGCATATATTTTTATCATGACTACTGGAAAAAGGAAATTCTACTAAGCGTAAAAACTAAGAAACAGTCTGTTACTTCAACTAGTCTGAGGTCATTTTTGGCCCCTGCTCTCAAACCCCACCACAGTGAGGGCACTTCATGATCAAAATCCCCATTAATGATCAGCTGCCCCTACAACTGGTCCTCAATTCCCACACAGTATGATATTGAGCCTAAGAGACTCCAGATCTGTTCCAATCCCAGATGTTGCCTCCATGACTCAAAGCACATACTTTTTTCATATACAATGACTTTTTAGGGCTACACAGTGTTCTATAGAGTTAAGAGGTTATATTTAATCAATAACCTATTGTTGGACACATGGGGTCCCCCCCAACAAATTATCACAATTATAAACAATGATGAGCATATTTTCATATCTAAATATTTGTCCATGTGTCTAATTATTTCCTGATAATAATTCCTAGGAGGGAAGTTTCTGGGCCAAAGGTATGAACATTTTTAAAGTTCTTAATGTATACTGCAAACCATGGAGGATTTATTTTTTTTATAACTTCCCTACAAATAAGCTTTTCCAAACTGCTCACAAGGCTGAATGAAACCTGCCCAAAGGGAAGAGGGTTGTTGAATTATCAGACGGCGCCTTTGATCCTTAAGAAATATTCTGAGGTGCTCTTGTGATGTTTTCCCCCTTAGAGCGATTCTTGTGTTATACTTGGCAACTGAAAAATAAGCAAAACCATACAGTTCCTTTCTTAGAACAACTACTCCTTGAAGGTTTCCTTTGTCCACTGTCAATTCAGCAACATTTTGGGGTGGAGTCATGACTATAATTAGACACAACCTAAGAGTCTAAGAAATCAACATTGCCCAACTCCCAGTGAAAAGAAGAACATGGGATGAATAAAATATTTAACACATTGAACAAGGGAGATCATATTTCTAGAAAGAAAAGAGCACTGCTGTGTCAGCACTAAGTTTGTAGTCCCTGGACAGTACACTCGACATGACATGGACATCATCTGATTCTTAGAAGCCTTAATCCATCTCTAATTTATAATCAAGTCAAATCACAAAAAGTTTATGAACATTTGCAGTGTGCAAGATGCCATTCTAAATATTAGGAAGAAAACAAAAAAAAATCCATAAACCACGGAGATTATAAGTTAGTGGAAGAGACCAGAAAAATATATTCAAAATACATTAAAAGAGGGGATAAGATATTTAAACAACATTCCAAAACAAAAACATAAAGGTCACTTGGCAAAGGCCCTAACTCATGCAATAATGCAGACTACAACAGTTTTTGTAGACAAATCCCATTTCATCCTATAATTTAGGATATCAAATTTGCACTCAACTTACCGTTCTTTCCCAAATAACCCGAACAATATGAAATTGAGAAAGCTAGAAAAAAACTTACAAAACACCTTTTTATTTTTATACATTAGAGCAAAGAAAATTATTTGTGAAGTGTTCAATGATTTAAATTTCCTAGAGAAACACTGCTAGAAAACTTCTAGAAATAGGCTATGGCATAATTTATTATTACTGGAAAATGACATGGAGTAAAAACAACATATTGTCCATTAAAAAATATTTCTAAAAGCTTCTGTGTTTATAAAAAACCATATTTTCTGAAATAATCTCTCCTCTTTTAACAAACATATTGCCACACAAGAAAAACTTGGTAAAATTCTGTGGATTAATTGCCACCGGTTGGGCAAAACTGAGAGACTCTTGGATGCCAACCACAGCAACATGGACCGGGATACTCAACCCCGAACCTAAGCTTCAGCTCTGGAGAGGCTGGGAACAGTCACGAGAGGGGTATGGATGGCACTCTGGCCTTCCTGCTCTTCTGGGGGACTTCATGCCTCTCCATCAAATGTACTTCCTAGACCTTCAGAGCCGCAGAAGAATGCCAGGTGAGAACACAAGAGAAATACACAGAAAGGGTGGCAGGAGCTGCACTGCAGGTTTCTTCTCAGAACCAGAAGAGAATGAAGGTCTTGCACAGGGAATGGAGCAAGTCAGACTTTCCAGCCACACTTTCAATGCCACATCCTCTATTTTCATCTATGACTAAAGAAATGATGATCACTTTTTAAACTGGTATAAAGGAAGGAAATTTTACTATTTCATGGAAATTCTGTATTTTCATAAAATATAGTCTCATATGAATGCTGTTTTCATCCTTATATATACATGAAGACTAAAATATGTTTTCTTATGATTTGGGTTTTTTCAGTGAGTAAATCTAAGGGATTTTTTTCTCCCTCAGTGCTTCAGCTGAACAATCTTATCTTTCTATCCAAACACAATCACCAAATAGGTAATCATGTTACAGGGAGGCTTCCAAACACATTTTTTTCCATTTATCCGAATGTCCTGAGATCTTCCCATATGAACAGTAAGAAGACAGCAGGAAATTGGGTGAAAAACAGGAACATCAGGCAAGAGGACCAGACATCAGGGAAAGAAAATGGACAGCAAGGGAAGGCAGCATGGAGAACCACCAAGACAAAAGAAAATAAAAACACACAGAAAAAGTCAAAAAGTAATTTTTTTAAAAATGGGGGGGGAAGGAGATTCAAAAAATGGTATGCTCAAAAAAAAAATCTCTTGTATTTCAGGAACGTGCATAGTTCCACTTTTAAAGTTCCTTTCCTCACGAATGTGTTCTGAACTGTTCCAGACAGTTTTCTTCTAAGATAGATATTGAAGGACAGCCACAGAGAGAAGATGAAAGACATAAAATTGGCAAGACTTTTATTTCTTTTCCTTTTTAAATCTCTTTCCACACTGAGGAAACAAGGTCTTAGCATTCTAAAGCTATTTAGAAGGTGAACAAAGATTTGGAAGAGAGAACCAGATCAAGTGATGCCTCAAGATTCATTCTATGCCTTATACTCACAGAGGATGTGGACAAAGTAACAGAGAGCCTGACAACCAGACCTGCACAGGATGTGATACCGAGTAGGATTAGCGACCTGCACAAATGAAGAAATAGGCTGACATTTAATAATAGGATGACATTTTGGGAAAGCCTCATGTAGAAAAGCAAACCAGGAAAAAATCTGGCCAGATCTAAACATAAAATAAGAGAACTGGCTCAACATCATCAGATTTGTTAAAAATTAATGACTTCCTCACCCTACTCCAAAGAACTTCTAGGTTATTAAAAAATCTTCAAGGGCACCTACAGTCAGTTACGAGTCCAACTCTTGATTTTGGCTCAGGTCACGATCTCAGGGTCATGACACTGAGTCCCACATGGAGCCCTGTGCTCGGTCGGGAGTCTGCTTGAGATTCTCTCTCCCTCTCCTCTGCCCCTTGCCACCCACCCCCTGCATACACTCGCTCCCTCTCTTGAAAATAAATAAATCTTAAAAAAATTTTGAAAAAATTTTTATCATTAGTTAAAATATTGGGAGAAATCATAATGGAACATTTCAAGAGACTGGAATCCATAAAAATGTAAAACTATCATCTAGCAAAATCATAAACTCAAACATATTAAAGACAGAGTTAACGCTTCTAATATCCAAACAACTCTTACAAATCAATATCAACTATTAACAACCACAAAGGAAAGGACAAATTCAAAGAAAAGAAACATGAAGAGCTGTTAACATTCTACAAATCAAGGCTCCTCTGAAAAACAAGTGCCTTTTGACTTCTAAAAGGGATTCCTATGTAACAAAAATTTAACAAAATTTAACAAAAAAACAAAAAAAGGCTGAAATTGTTAAGGTTGTTCAAGTTGCAACAGGAAGTCATAAGCTTACATCATTTTCTGTGAGTGGACAAATCAACCAATTATGCTTCAAATCAAAATGGTTACCATCAAAAAAAGTCATTATCTCCTCCTATGGGAGCAAACACAAAATTGATAATGGCCAGCACAAAATTATACAAACCACTTATTCTTAGAATCTTAACTTTAAAAAGAAATATTAAAGTAATACCATTAACAAAGGTTTAGAGGGAGGCACAGCTCTACAAGTTCTGGTTTGCAGGAAGTTACTCCACACAAAGGCTGAATACATTAATTTATAATACTCTCAGATGCTTCTGGCAAAGATAACACTCCTGTGCACAGTAACAATCTTAACATGCAGATGCCTCAAAGAGATACATGAAGTGGGAAATCCTATAATAGACATAAGGAGAAATCTTAGGAAAAATAACCTGTCAATTCCTGTATTACATGTATGTCTCTTTCTATTACCTAAAAATACCCTGAAAACTGCTGTGCTTTCTCATTTCTTACACTGATTTCCACAAAGTAGGAATAGTGAAAATTAATTGTATGCACCTCTTCAATATCAGATGTGAATAACTGTGGTTCAGGTCATGTATGCAGGACTATTAATGTACTTAGCATTAAATTCTATATGGAGGATAATGTGCATAAATCCCAGAAACCCAAGTAGTGACTGATCCCAAATTATTAAATTAGGTTCCTTTCTTCCAGTGTTATTCAAACATTTAACACTAACTAGAAATCTACATCCAAGGTTATGAATTTCCCATTCAATTAATCACCAATCAACAACCTCTTATAGGCTTAATAACAAGAATAGGATAAATATATGTCATGGTTCTTTCCTTAGGGACTTGGGGGTGGAGAGGATAGAAGAATATGATAATTAAAACACTTGATGAAATTAGAAAATGCCACTAAATAATAAACTATGAAGTGCAGATTATAAATATTTAAGTATCAAAGAAAGATAGTTCAGGAAGGAAGTAGGGAATGCTGTGGAGACTTCATGGAAAAGGAAAAAGAAACTGTGCTCAAGAAAAGGTAGAATTTTGACATTTGAAAGAACAGGGATCACATTCTAGACAGGAGACAGCATAAGCAAGAGTAAACCTTGTCCTGGATATTGTCTTCAACCATTAAAGATATCCAAATCAGATACAATCCAAATTGGCATATCATTTAATAAAGGTGACTGACTCCTGAATCAGCCAATGATAATAATTAAACATAATAACTAACCACAATAATTTTAAGCAGAGGCATGATGAAAACAACACTTATGGAAGAGTATTCTGGCAATGACTTGAAGAAGGGATCCAAGAGAAACCGGTGTTGGAGAGACCAGGAAAAGAGATGCTTGAGACAATACGACCTCAAGGCCTTGAAGACCCAGACTGCGGTTATGGCCCTGGTAACAGAGAGGAAGTGGCAGGCCTGACCCTGATTTATAAGCATCAGTAGAATTTGGTGATAATTAATTCCAGATGATGAATAAGAGAAAATGCCAAAGTTTATAGCCCAAGGGAATGGAAAATTCCATCTCAGTTTTCTTATTCTAAAAATGAGAAAACTCATCCTCTAAGACAAAGTATAATCAGAACATGATTGGATGCTGCAGTGTCCGTCATTCTCTTTGGCTACTGTATATTTGAATTATCTTCCTATGTTCGGAGAATGTCTATCTTATGAGGAAGAACAGCCCCCCCAACTCTAAAAAGTAAAATGTCCAATACTCATATCTCAGCCTCCACTGCAGCTATGGCCTGAGGTACTGACCTATTTTCTGCCAATTGGATGTACTAACCACAGACTTTGACTTGGAAGTTAGAAGAATGAAAAGGCAAGGCATATAGACACACCATCGTGGCAACTGGTGGCAGCATCTAAATCAGGGTTCCAACAGCAATGGCTGGAGTCCAGCACAACTGTCAAGTGGCAAGAACAGTGCCCTAGCAGCTTTTGTCACCAGACAAGTTCAATGGTGTGATCTTAGGCACTGATCCTAGCTGCCTGGTTTCAAGGCCCTCCCAGAGATTCTGTGAACCACTCCATGTGCTTCAAGTAACTTCCCTTTCTATTTAAATCAGAAACTGTTTCTGTGGCATATAATTAATAATCCTGATGGACAAGATATACTAATTGAAAATCGCTTGTGGGGTGCTGACATGGTGCAGTCAGTTAAGCATCTGGCTCAGGTCTTGATCTCAGAGTCATGAGATCAAGCCCCACGTCAGGCTCCATGCTCAGTGAGGAATCTGCTCAAGACTCTCTCTCCTTCTGCCCCTCCCTCCCATGCTCGCTCTCTCTCAAATAAATAAATCTTTTTAAAAAGAAAATTAAAGAAAATAGCTTGTAAAATAGCAGTAGAGTGCTTCTTTTAAGAAGATGAGATATTTGTGGGGCGCCTGGGTGGCTCAGTCAGTTAAGTGTCTTGACTCTTGATTCTGGTTCAGGTCATGATCGCAGGGTCGTGAGATTGAGCCCCATGTGGGGCTCCATGCCCAGCGTGAGATTCTCTCTCTCCCTCTGTCTCTCTCCCCCAGCCCGACTCTCTCCCTCAAAAAAAAAAAAAAAAGATGGGATATTTGGAATGAAACTCAATTACTGTCTATCAATGATCAGGGCACTATTTGTGTAAGACCCAGGTTGCCTGGGAGCAATACCTCCAAACTCCTGGTCTCTTCCACAGCTGCACATATATACTTATTTCACTGCCTAACAGAGAGACAGTGTGATGTATTAACAAAAAAGAACATGCACTTTGGACTCTAATGAGCCTATGCTTGAATAATGACTTGGAAATTAGGTGCTTGAGTGACTTTGGGTAAGTAACTTTATTTCTCTGACCTGTTTTCTCATATATAAAAGTTGAAATAACCATGTCAATTCCTCCAAGTGGTTGTGGGGTTTAAGTAAGAGAGTTGATCCCAAAGCCCTCATCCAGTGCCACGTACATAGGTGTGCTCAATTAAATACCTGCCAACTTCTTAGCTGATTTATACGGGCCAAGTGTGGTCTTTCACAGCCTCACAAGCCTGTCCTGACTTGGCTAATACAATCCCATCTTTGTCCCCTGATTCGGCAACCTCCTGGCATCATAAAATCAGTCACTTAGAAACTACAGTGTCTAACGGGCCTGCCTATAGGTGCTCGTTGGTATTTAGGCTTAATGTGTTTTCCTTTGACTCATTTACTTTTGCTTGCTTTGAGTCATAAGAAGTTCAACCTGCCATCTCAAGTTTCTAAAGTAATATATTCTCAATGTAGAGAATTGGGAAAGTATAGAAAGTGTACCAAAGATGAAATATCATGAAACTCTCCAAGCTGGAAGAAATCTAAAAGAACGTCGATTCAAACCCTCTTGTTTTCAAAATGAACAAGCTGAAGCACAGACAGATCTGAGGATGGTTCCAAATTCACACAGATCGTTTCATCTATTGACAAACTTGTATTGGGCATCTGTAGGTGGCAGCATCATGGAACAGGGCCAGAGCCCAGTCTTCAGGAGGGTCCCTTGAGTCTAGTGCCACACACTCCGCTCCACGCCCAGAGGCTGAAGTGACCTACCTCCTGCCAAACCCCCACAGCAATATCCCTTCAGTAGCTGTTAAATCCTGAAGACCAAGTAGGATTTCCACAGGCAGAGAAGGGCATTTGGTGCAGAGGCGGCAGCACAACTAAAGGCATGAGGCATGCCAGTACATAGCAGGTCTGGGCAACAGTCACCCATCAGCCACAGTGACGCCCATGTGGTAGAAAAGAGCAGACGTGAAACTGGCCAAGCTGGTCAGGGACATCTGAGAAGACACTTCTGGCTGTGCTAGGGAGGTAGATCTCTTCCTCTGCAGCAGGAGGAGACATCAAAGGCTCACGAAGGCAGGGACGAGGCAGGACAGAGCTGAGATTTGTAATTATGCCAGATTAGAGGGGAGACAACGGGAATTAGGGAGGTCAGGTAAGTGACCACTGCAATGGCCCAGATCACAAGAGAGGACACAACTCCTCAGGCAGAGAGGGAGGAGACCAGAAGAAGAGCACATCTCAGATGGCTGGCAGAACAGAAGAAGGCACCGACTACAGGACAGGACAATCTCTCTCAGAGCTACCATAAATCTATAGCTGGGACAGGGCCAAACACTAAAGAAGGGAGAGAGGAAAAAAAAAAAAAGGTAGAAAAAATCTCACATATTGGCAAATGGACTTCAGAGGGGAAAAAATGCAATTTGCTGCTCTGAGTCCACTCTCTGAACTCAACTTCACAATTCCATCTGGCAACTAAAGACTTAAGAAACCAGATCCCCAAGGGCCGCTCCCATAAGCTGTAGACACCATTCACACACAGGCAATTAATTCAGAAAGGAGAGCAGGGGCCACACTTATTATGAAATGGCACAGGGGGCCTCCTGACCGGACCAACTGCTCTGGTCAGGTTCCCACCTGGGCCAGGTTGTAGGAGTGAGGAGAGCACGACAGGCTTATCCGGACCTTGTGGTAGAAGCAAGCCTCACCCAGAGCTGATGTGAACGCCGTGCTGGTGCAGCAGATTACAGACATACCTTAAAGCAAGTCTCCCAGAGGAAACAACATCTACTTCCCTGTTTAATCTCATGGTCTCCACAGGCCCAACACCAATCAATCAGAATCCGTCTGGAACGAGGCTGCATTCTCTCAGATGTCATCTCCTCAATTAAGTTTAGTGGAAATGCATCTAGAGCATTTCTTACCATAAAATGCTGATGCTTTCAGTAATCACTACTCAGGACTCACACAGACCCACGTTTATTTGCTTCCTTTGAAGGAAGGAAGACGCCCCCCCCAAAAAAACTATGATATATCCTATAGTGGCATTATCTAGAACCACTAAAACAATATACTAGAACTATAAATACCAACAGGATTCATCTCAAAAACATTTTTAGAAACATAAGCTAAACTGTGTCATTTATGTAAATAATATATGTATCCAAAATATACACAGGATAACTAACATTTATGCATACATACATAAGCAATTAAAGTACAAAACAATACCACACAGGCGAAGGCTGAGGCCACTCTCCTGGAGTCCGGTCTCTCGACAGTTGCTCTCCTGTCTCCCTCCTGACCCCTCACACTTGCCATGTTACTCTCATTAGGGAAAACATTAAAAGGGAGTTTACTGCATAGGCCTCCACTCAAGTGCCTGACTTCCCTCAGAAATTTGGTTCTTTCAGTCAAAATATACATGGAGTTTTGTTCAATTAAATTTTATGACCCCAAAATTGTGGAAGAAAAGAAAAGGAGAGAGAGGAGAGAGGAGAGAGAAAAAAGAAAAGAAAAGAAAAGAAAAAAAGGAAGAGAGGAAGGGAGGGAGGGAGGGAGGGAGGAAGAGAGAGAGAGAGAGAGAGAGAGAAAGAGAGAGAGAGAGAGAGAGAGAGAGAGAGAAAGAAAGGAAGAAAGAAAGAAAGAGGGAGGGAGGGAGGGAAAGAGAGAGAGAGAGAAAAAGAAAGAAAAAGAAAGAAAAGAAAAAAGAAAAAGGAAGAAAGAGAGAGAAAGGAAAGGATAGAATCATTTATTACCATGTAGCTTTTTTTCTGTTATCTTAAATGTTTAGTGATCTGTTTTTAACTCAAGTTTGGGGAACAAAATAGGCTATGAACCTTCCTGAGCCTTTGATACAAGTCTCCACTGAACTAGCAAAACACACTTCAAAGAAACTAAATATTTTGTGTTTAACAATTTAACTTTCTAGCTTTTTCCTTTAAAATGTATTACTATCAACTTCCTACAAATGGACTATTTCTTCTCTTGGTATCACACAGATTGAATGTAGATAGATACATATATATTCAACTCTAGAGAGAGAATAAAAATCATGGGTAGTATCCAAGATTTAGCTGCATGCATATTTATAGGAAAAAGAACAAAAATGATATGAAACAAATATCACAAAATGTTAATACCTCCTAAATTTTGGTAATGAGAATATGGAAGCCTCAAATTGTACTTTTCAGAATAATGGAAACTTTTTTAAGTTTTAAGTGGAAAAACATGAAGGTGGGGGAATTTGTTACATGGCTTTCTGTAGTACCTTAAAATATAAATACACACACACACACACACACACACACACACACTGCCCCAAGTACTTCCTCTAAACTGTTTTATCAGCATGGAAGTGTGATGATTGTAGGATTAAACTCTATGACAACAGTGATAACAACAACTGCCTTGTCCTTTTCTCAAGTCTGGGGTTGCCAGACAAAAATATCTGACCTTCACTTCTCTGATAACCAATTTTTAAAAATCTTTCCAACCCAATATACTTAAAAAAGGAAACACTAGTCTGGTTTCTTTTAAATTAACAATGAAGGGCAAGTGTTCCTTAATACCTATATAAGAGAAAGAAAACAATGCCAACTTCCTAATGACTTAGATGACAAAAGGCATAAAAAGGCAGTTAGTACAAATCCACTGTGTTGTGTAAGTCATGTGTTGGAGGCACCTCCCTGACTCACGGAGCTGTCTCTGAAGAAAAACAATAAAAAGAAACCATCTTCTACTTTAGACTTACTATGGATGAAAATCAAATAGCATCACTAATCTTAGCATTCAAGTTTCCTGAAGTAATCATTTCTGTTATCATATACTTAGAAGACAAAATTCTGAAGATAAAGCGCTTTCAGACACCAAAGAAGAAATATAAATGTCATCACATGTATATTCACTGATTTGTCAAATAATCATGGATTGATTGCCAGGAAGTATGATAGGCATAAAATATAATCAAGAATAAGGAGACAATGTCACCTCCTCATGAAGCCAACATGGGAAATAAAGATAATGAACAAAAATATGAACAATTAGAGATAGTACTTAGTGCTGCAAAGGAACTTTTCTTCGTGCTGGGTCTGTGAAAGATGGCAAACCCATCTCAGATAGATGAGGCCTCTCTGAGGAGTTGACATTTGAACTGTGACATGAAGCTTCAAAAAGAAAGGACAGACATGGAAAGACTGGAGAGGAATGTTCCAGAAAGAGGATCAGCAAGTGCAAAGACCCAGAGTTGGGAGAGAGTGACTGGTGTGTTCTAGGAGATGGCAGACAGCCTATATGTCCACAGAGTACATGAGAGCAAGTGACATGAGGCTGGAGGGTTATGCAGGAGCCACATCATTCATGGGAAAGCCACTGAAAAACTTCCAGCTGGGGAGAGCATGGCCTGAGATGCACTTTTAGAAAATCACACTGACTGCTTTATGGAGATAGACTAAAGGAAGGCACAAGAGGAAGTGGGAAAACTAAAGTTAGGGAGCTACTACTCAAATAGTCCAGGCAAAAGACAGATAGATGATGTTGGCTTGAACTAAGGTGGTAGTAGTAAGAGACTCTCCTTCTACAATAAATATTTTTTTGAACACCGACTGTGTACCAAGCACCATTCTAGATGGTAGTGATACACTGAAGAATAAGGCTGCCAAGGCCCAAAGTTCTCATGAAGGTGACATTCTCAATGGAAGAGACAAAAAAAAAAAAAAAAAAAAAAAAAAAAAAAAAAAACCCATAAAATTTTAGATGTTATGACGACAAAAAACCAAGTACATGTAATAGCAAGAACTGTAGGAATGGGGATTCATGGGAACTATTTAGTCTGGGAAGTCAAGAAAGATTATCTTTTACCTGAGATCCAAGTGATGAGAAAGTACCCAGAAGTATAAAAAAGGTGGGAGAAAGATGAAATAAATTAATAAACTGAAGATGAATCTTGGAGATAAATCAGCCCAACTTATATGAGTGGTGAGGGAAATAATTTTAGAAACTGCAGATAATGGTGCCATTTTCTAAAATGAAAGATTAGGGGGAAAGTATCCACAGAAATCTTGGAATTAAGGGTTCCATTTTGGACATATTAGCTTTAAGATCATATGAGACATATACCGGATATAAATCTAGAGCTTAGAGAAGTGGCACAGGCTGGAGATTAAATCTGGGAGAATCTGTATAGAGATGGTAGGGGAAGCCATGGGAATGGAGGAAACTACACAAGTGGGCTGTGTAACATGAAAAAAGTACTGGGATTAGAATAAAGCCTGAGAAACTCTAAATTTTAGAGGCCGGAAGAGAGGCCAAGAATAAAGACAGTGAGGTCTAAAGGAAGCCAAGAAAGTATCTGTTATGGACTAGATGTTTGTGGTCCCCTTGCACGAAACTCAGATTTTGAAGCCCGAAGCACCAAGGTGACTGGACTGTATAATTTTATTTGGAGATGGGGCCTCTAAAGAAGCAATTCAAGTTAAATGAAGTCCTAAGGGTGAGGCTCTGACAGGATTAGTGTCCTTACAAGAAGAGACACCACAGAGCTCCCATTCCCTCACCCCTGTTTTTATACATAAATTTTTATTGGAACAAAGACATGCTTATCCAATGTGTACGGCCTATGGCAGCTTTCCTACTACAATGATAGATTCGAGTAGTTGTAGCAGAGACTAGATGGACCAAAAAAGCCTAAAATATTTACTATCTTATCCTTCACAGAAAAAGTCTGTTGACCCTTGATCTAGATAATTTGCAAAAGGGCTGGACCACTGCATACAGATAGGTCAGCCTAGAAAGGGTATGTAGTGAACAGCATCAAGCTTATCACCAATATACCAATAATGGGTGGTTGCTGCCTATTTATGTGACTTTTCTGTAGGTTTTAAGGTTTCTAAAATAAAATGATGGAAGTGGAGAAAAACAGTAACAGATAAGAGAAATGAGAATCCATATCATTACCTTTGACCAACTACCATGATTAATTTCAAAGACAATGCCCTAGTAGAAAAATTTTCTCCAGCCTATTACTCCTTAATAGACTGAAGAGGAAGGGGATGTAGGAAGATTCATAATAGAGAAAAATCTAGCCTTTCTCATCCCCTATGAATAATTACAACTACTCTCCTATAGAAATCTTCCATTCTGTCAAATTGGTCTACTGTGTTCTCTACAATACAATACCTTTTCCACAACAGTGCCTTTGACCAAATAGAATTCTATTATTTTCCACCAAAATAAAACAGCTTTCCACAAAATGTCTGCCAGTCTAAATCTCACTCACCTTTCAAAGCTCACTTAAATGTCATCTGCTACCTGAATCTCTCTCCCTATTCTTCTTGGCAAAAGGCTGACCCTTCCCTGCTGGGACTTAAGTGTCCTAAGAAAAGCAGAGACAACCTATCAAACACTGCTTTACAATGTTGTAAATTATATCCATACCTACACAGCCAGGTTATAACAGGCAAGCTGTAGGAAAGGAATTCTTATTTTTCTGCCCTCCAGCAACAACCATAGATGAGAATGCAAGGCATAGATCCTCTTGATTAAATGTGAAATTGATGATAACCAGTTCTCTAGTTGTAAATGTTTACCTTGTTGTTGTCCTAAGGTTAGTAGAACTTAAGAAATTTCATTGGTGTGAAATGTTGTATTTTCATTTTTTTAAAGATTTTTTTTTTATTTGACAGAGGAGTGAGCGCGTGCGCGCGCGCGCGCGCACACACACACACACACACACACACACACACACACACACACACACACAGCGGGGATGGGGAAGGGAAGGGCTGATTGATGTTATGTGAATGTTTCTCAGTAAGAATCTCACTCCAATCTTAGTGAGAAATTGAGGGCTTTTCTGGGCACGTAAGCTTTATGATGCTCAACAGACAGGTCAACTGATCATTACAGCCAAAGTGCTCTCACTAAAGGCCCAGTTACACAGGCTATGAAGGTGAAGCCTTTGAGATTGTGTTGCATTAATCAAATTGATTTTCCTGATATGATCTGAAACCAGTATTAATATAAAAAAGGAAACAAATGGAAAATAAAGGGCATGATGCCATCCTGGATCTGTATTTTTTTTTTTTTAAAAGCAGGTAAAAACCGTATCTAAGCACTAAATATTATCACTTTTAGTTTTTGTGTTAAAAACGTTAAAGTTTTCATTGTAACTACCATTAGCTCTGTAAATCTTCTAAAAAATCTTTGGTAAAATTACTAATGACCTAAAACTTTATACTACAACATCTCATATATAACCTTTCAGGTATTTATCTTCTCTCCAATATATTTTTTTTTAATTTTATTTATTAGAGAGAGAGATTGAGCACAAGGAGGGGGAGCTGCAGAGGGAGAGGGAGAAGTAGGTTCTCTGTTGAGTGGGGATCCCCATGTGGGGCTCGATCCCAGGACCCCGAGATCATGACCTGAGCCAAAGGCAGATGCTTAACTGACTGAGCCACCCAGGTGCCCCTATCTTCTCTCCAATATTTTAAAACAACTGTATTTTCCGTTTTATCCAATTTCTTCTACTCTGAATCATCCATGACGACATCCAGTCAAGGCTTCTCTAAACCAAATAAAATTTGCTGTGACTAAGATAAAATGAACAAACTGCCTGCTGTAGGTATGAATGGAAAGAAAAGCACTATTTGACATTCCTTCATCTTGGATTCTTGTAGAGCCCTCTTTCCGTTCTACAGGTGTGAGTTTATAGAACTCACCTACAAATGAAGTTTGTACTCCCTATACATATTTTCAAACTGTCATCATGCTGATCAGGGTCTATCCACCCATCTAGACCCAATGAAGAAATGAGGGTGGCCTGTAGCTCGTTCAATTGGATTTAAAACTGGCTAAAAAATCACACCCAAGAAATGATTAAAGAACTGACTGGTATCTGGAGAGAAATCTCTAGGAAGTAGATTAGCATTGCCCCAGCTGCCCAGATCAGTCATGATCAAAAAACTCCTCTTACTTGACCAAGGACATGGCCACAGGATCCTTTCGACAGTGTTCCAAGGAGCTATTACCAACAGATCATATCTGGCAGAGGAGATGAAACATATTTAAAGTCCTTGGGTTAGGTTTCCGGAGGGAAATGTCCTTGCTCTTATCTCACATTTTTCATCACTGATCCTGAGATACCCTTAATTATTTCTGTCAATGACTAAAAAAAATTTTTTTTAAATTCTGAGGACCTAGTGGCAAGTCAGAATCAAAATTTATTTAAAGAAGGCCAAAAGTTTTTTGGGTTTTTTTAGTATCTTGAATTTATTTCACATTTGTTCATGGCCACTCCCTGTTCTAAACTAACTGGAGACTCTAGACTGATTCACAAGGGCCCCTATCACTGTATATCCACCCACAGATTATCTGGGATATGGGAGTTGAGACGAGACTAGATTGGACACACCTCAAGACAGGCAGTCACAAACTGCTGGGTACTCAGGGCAGAGCTCTAGATACACCTGAGTCAAAATGGGGTTTGTGAGTTGGGAGAGCTCAACAGTGCAGCACAATTCATTGTCATTTAGTTTCTCTCTGGATCATCTGGGCGCTCTGTGAGTGGCTCCCATTTGCCCTTTGTTACATTTTGGGGAAGAAGAGTAAAGTAGTTTTGTTCTTCAGGAGTACATGATTCGATATTAGGCACTTACCATCTGAGAAAAGAGCTCAACAGTAAGGCAGAAGGTCTGGGTTCTGGACCTGGTTTTATCCCTAACTTGGAGAGTTCATTAGTTCTATGACTGTTCTAACATATTACCACAAACTTAGCTGCTTAAAACAAAACATGGATTATCTCACATTTCTGTAGATCAGAAATATAACACGGGTCTCACTGGACTAAGTTCAAGATGTCAGCAGGGCAATGGTCCTTTCTGGAGTCTATTACCTCATCCTCTCCAGCTTCTAGAGGCTGCTCACGTTCTTTGGCTCAAGACCCTCTTCCCCCATCTTCAGAGCCAGCAATGTTGTATTTCTCTGACCCAGATGGGAAAGATTCTTTATCTTTGAGGACCTATGTGATCATACTGGGCCAACACGGATGATCCTAAATAATCTTCCCGTCTCGAGGTCCTTAATCATGTCTGCAAAATCCCTTTCGCCATGTATAGTAACATATCCACAGTTTCCAAGAATTAGGACATAGACATTGGGAGGCCATTACTCTGCCTATCACAATGAGCAACCTTGAAAACAGAAGTTTCCCTGTCTGCGATACATCTGCAAAAGGAAATGTCTGGACTACATCAGTTCCAAAGCTCCCTCCAGCCCTATTTTACCCAGGTGGGTACACATTAAGAATTCTAACAGGCAGCTTCTCAGAACATCACAAATTATAGATGCTGGGGGTCAGCAGGCACAGTCTGCTCTCCCTTCTAGCCGTGATCCATCCTGCCATGATGAGCCAATTACACAGAGAAATGTTAGCAAAACAGGCTAAATGATTTGTGAGAAGAATTACAATAGGACAATTATAAATCCACTGCTAGTCTCCAGAGTCAATGGATGGGGGCGACTGTGCTGCTTTACTACAGCACTATTGTGTTTTAAATCTGGGTTGACTCATTATGTGATCGTCAGAGTCAAACAACTGTCCCTCAACCATCTGTTCCCATTATTTACATAAGCTTTTATGTGATCTCCTCTCCTAGCGGCATTGTTAGCTAGCCATATAAAAACACAAAGTCACTGCCATGGTCTACACTAAAGTGTATTAGAATTAATTCTGAACATTAAAATCTAGGAGTAAGGCTTATTTATACCAGCTCATTTTTACCACAAGCATAAAGTACACCATTAAGTACTAACAGTATTTTAGTTTCTTGGTGGGCATTTCCTTTACATCAACCACAGTCCTGTACAGTATTTCCTGTAAAATAACCACACCATTATTTTTTTCTCAAAGTGGGGACATTTGGCAGCTGAAGTTGCAAGGAACCTACCAAAGTTTACTCTATTTACTTTAGCCCAAAAACATCCACCCAAAATGTTGACTGCACATATAAGAACAAAATTTTTAAATATTAAAACCTTGATTTGGGGGCACCAGGGTGGCTCAGCAGGTTCAACAACTGACTTGATTTTGGCTCAGGTCAGGACCTCAGGGTCAGGAGATCAAGCCCCAGGTTGGCTCCACACTCAGCAGGAAGTCTGCTTGAGATTCTCTCTCCCTCTCCCTCTGCCCCTCCCCTCCACATGTACACGTGTGTGCTCTCTCTCAAATAAATAAATCTTTCTTAAAAATCTTGTTTTTAAATCTTAAAAAAATATCTTCATAATGCCTAAGTATGGCTTACAATTTTTTTCTAATATAGTTATTGACACGTTTAATGTAGAAATAGATCACAGTCTTTGTATCTTTTTAATCAGAACAAATGAGGGTCCTTTTGAATGAGATTCAGCCATCAGAGTTAAGAGATCTGCTATTTTACACATTACATACATGTTTTATTCCATTTAAAGAACTAAAATTTAAGTGAAACTTAAACTTTAGCATTCCCTGTTAATGTAACAAAACTGCTTGTAACTCCTTCACCAGCATAACAAAAACCACTTATAATGCCTTCACCAAAGGTTATACCCTCCTTTCAAGGGAAGTTCCCCTTCAACCATGTATGTAGTTTCAAGAGGAATGTCACTTGGAACGTACAGGGACAGGAATATATAGCCAGGGAAAACCAGACAGCCATATTTAAATAAATAACCGTATTTATACAAAATAAATACTGGGCATGTTAAAAGCAGGCTTCTCACGACCTTCCATGTGTTATTATACAGACTCATTTTTAAGGTAGCTGAAATAATTGTGAAGATTAAGTATTTTTACATATACTTTTATTTATTTATTTTAGAGAGAGAGAGAGAGAGGGAGCACACATGGGGTGGGGGGGCAGAGGGCGTTGGGAGAGATACAATCCTAAACAGGCTCCACACCCAGAGCAAGCCCAAGGTAGGGCTTGATCTCACGTCGCTGAGGTCATGACCTGAGTCCGACCTCAACCAACTGAGCCACCCAGGCACCCCGCACATATACTTTTTTAAGTTTTGGGTATCAAGCCGAAAAGAGCCACTCAGATAATGTGATAGATTAGCGGGGGGCGGGGGGGTTGAAAGAAAAGGAAAGAAAAGCTGTACCCAAATGCATCAAGAGAGGGAAGGTATGAGTACTAAAATGATAAAGGCAAGAGAAGACTCAGCAAGAGTTAGAGTGGCTTTCTGGAGCACCTGGGTGGCTCAGTCGGTTAAAGATTAAAGGTTAACTCTTGATTAACTCAGGTCAGGATCTCAGGGTCCTGGGACCCTCTCCATTTGCCCCTCCCCCTGTGCATGGTGTCTGTCTCTCTTTCCGATAAGTAAATAAATCGAAAGAAAGAAACAAAGAAAGAGAAAAAAAAGAGCGGCTTTCTTCAGTTAGTGAGGTGGAGAAAACATCTAGAATTTAAAAAAAAAACAACTGATTAGAGGCTTGGGGGGACTATGGTTTGCAGAAGGAATATCAACTATTTTCAGCATCCACAAGAATGGGTTTTTTGACTATATAATCACTAAAAATATCAGTCTTGATAAGAGAGCCGCATGTGTGATGTCTAACCAAAAATTAACATGAAAGGAACCTTTTCGAAATCTGAAACTTTATGATTCTGTGATCCTACTGAAGACTCACTTTAGAAGAATCAACTCAACTCCTGATTACAGGAGTTGCCTGACAAACTCAATGGAAAACACACACACACACAGATGAACAGACTTTTCGTTCTGTTAAGTGAGCCAACAGCTTCCAAAAGCTGAGTTTAAGACTGTCACTGCTAGGTGATGGGTGCATGAGGGCCTGCTGTACTAGTCCATATTGTGCTTGGAATTTTCCACTACTAAAAGGCTTTTAGACAACCGATATGACTATAAACGCTAATGAGAAATGTACAAAAATTGTTTGGCTTCTAGACAATCATAGGAAAAAAATGAAGATAAAAGAATTATGGGCATCAAGCATTAACATTACATGATACAAACAAACAAAGATTAGACAGAGATCCTCCAGATCAGCTGAAATTATTTTAATTACCAAATAGACACTCAAATTGGTTTACTATATTAACAACACTGCAGAAAACCGAAGAGGTAGGCAAAGAGTTGAGATAGGATCAAAACTAATTTATTTTCATTAACTGAAATAAATATAATCCCAATTGCAAATTAGATTTCTGACACCACAAGTTTAAGTCATTTGATTATTTTACACAGAATGAAAACTCTCAAATAATGATTCAAAACAAAAACATTCCCAAGTTCCCAGGTGAAAGAAAACACCTTTGCCCTTGAATAATCTAAGTCATGACATGCTTAATAGTTTGAAGAAATCTGACAAAAGACAAAATAATCCCTAGTAAAAACAAATAAAAACAAAACCTATGATAATAGTGCCATCCTTTGGTTTTATAAAAACACATTTGTGATCCAACTTGTAGAATAAAGTCCCAATTTTCTTGCATTCTCACTTTATCCTCCAACTAGACATCATAAATTTTTATTCACCTGAAACTAAACTCAGACCCAAATACCATTTTTCTTTTACCAATTTAGTTTAACACACATTTAGTGGCAATTATACTCCAGGCACCATATCAAGTACAAAAATGAATAAAACACTGGAAGAACCAGTTCACTGCTGATGATGTTCCTATGTCCAGGTTTGACTCTCACTTGACCTTCACTTGCATTATTCAAGGTTGATCTATTTGCAGGTTTACATATGCACAAAAAGCACCATAATTCTATTTGAAATGATACCTCTATAAACACGTGTACTGCTATGAAATCAAGATAAGGATGTGGCTTCATCTTAAAGAGTATGACCAGGATAGGCTCAGCATGTCTGTACCATGAAGCTAGAGTGTGTCTAATTCTGTTAGTGTGCAGAAGACCAAAGGAAATATGGCAGTGTTCTCTCCCTCCATTAGCCCAGTGTCATGAAAGTTCCCTCACTTCTATCTGGACAATCCCTATCTCTTTTGGAACTCATTTCTAAAACTATCCATCCTAGGAAACCTGTGCTAGCTAGACAAGGTAAAGCCTTACTTTTGATTGGGTGCCTTAGCATTTTGTAGACCTCTACTATTACTTTTGCATCTTCTCTTTCACAAGATATCTTGACTTCTTTGAGAACAGAAATGGATTTTCCATTCTATTTCCCTAACACTTGGCACTGAGCCTAAGACATAGAGAGCACTCAGTAAGTACTTAAAGAATAGATGAATTCGGATTTTTAATAATTGTGATAGTTCTTGGGCACTATGATAACTAAGCAAATATTCATTATAAAACATTTAAAATTATATAGTATCACTATTTGCATAGTGATAATAGTGTAAACACTCCATTGGTTTATTTTTAAGTAGCAATAAAGCTATACTGGAAACGAAAGAGAACATGAAAAAATGTAAAAAACGAATTCTGTTATTTTGTTAGTCAATAAAGCCTTTTTTAAATCAGCAAGTAAAAAATACCCAGTATAAATAGATTATTTACAAGATACAACAGTAAATAGAAGGTTTAGGTAAGAATAATTAAAAGTAGTTACCGGAGAGTAGGATAAAGTGAGGGGGAGTGGCACAGGTGACTATTATTTTTATTTTTGAGTTCTTAAAATTATAATAGGTACTGCATTGACAATCTAAAAATTTCTTGGGGTGCCTGTGGGGCACAGTTGATTAAGCATCTGGTTCTTGGTTTCAGATCCAGTCATGAGCTCAGGGTCCTGAGAACGAGCCCTGCACTGGGCTCTGTGCTCAGGGTGGAGTCTGCTTGGGACTCTCTCTCCTCTCCCTCTCACCACCATTCTCTCTCTCTCTCTCTCTCTCTCTCTCTCTCTCTCAAATAAATAAATGAATTTTTGTAAAAGTTAAATTTAAAAAAAGTTTTTAAATAAAAATTTCTCAAATTTTCTAAAGAAATGAATAGGGTAAAGAAGATCATAAAAGTCCTACAAATAATCGCTCATATAGACGCCTGGCTCAAGTTACTCTTGATGTGTACAACACTGAAACTATATGAACTTAAATGTAGTCTACCATTTCAGGCTTTACTTAATGAGACGGTTCTATCCCCTTCCCACTGAGAACTATACCCATTAAAAAGTTAACCCAAAAACAAATCTATTGAACAGTAACACTCCTAAGTGGATTCTAAGATGCACAGAATTAATTTCACAGTAAACTCTGTAATCAAATAAAGAGCCCATATGGAGCTCTCTTAACAAATATGAAAGGAAAATAATGAAGAGGTTAATTTCTATGAGTTCACCCACTCAGTGGAAATTCCCTACTGTTCTTCATGTTTGGAACACAAAATCAGACAAGGAAACCCAGCCATGTATGACAGCGTTTCCTGGTTTGTTAAAGAAATACAGCTTTTAAGGTTTTTATTATAGTACAGGGGATCTATGAAATTTAGTATTCACTAAATAAGGAACATATTACATGTACCTAGTACATACCAGATATTGAGGGGGGAACCTCAAAAACAGAAGTTAGACTAATCCTTTCTGAAATAAAATATTACTATGCATTTACCTATATCTCTTTTTCTATAAACCCTCACTTATAAACTAAGATTGGAGGGAAATTTTTTTAATTTTAATATTTTCTACCAATATTCTAGATTTATGCATTCCAGAAGCTCACATTCTTTTGTAAAATAAATAAACTAAGCTCTGAATATTCAGGAATCAATTACAGAATGTATTTATTATTTGTGGCCAGTGCCCGTTTTACCCCTGGGCCAACCTTCTGCAGCCCCATTAAGACATGGTAAAATTTAAATCATTCCACTGCCCTTGCTTTATTTTGAAGCTACAAAGGTCTGGTAAGCCAATCAGATGATGATGATGGCTTCAAAATGGGTACGGGATTTATCAGATTTTAATTAACTCTTCCATTTTGGCTCTTCCCTGACTATAGATAACAAAAGTTTTCAAAATGCTTATTCACAGCAATTTTATTCATAGTATCCGCTCCTTAGATTCATTCCACACATGACATGGTATCAGATTTCAATAAACCATAATGAACTTCTTGTTCTTTTTTCAAAAGTACCAAGTCCACGCATTTTTAGTATGGAGATCTAGAAACTACAGGGAAGTATAATGAAGAAAAATTTAAAACACTTATAATCCCAAGACCCAGGGGTTATAACTACAGTCAATATTTTGATGTAAATTCTTCTTGTCTTTTCACTATGCATTTGTATGTGGGCATGTATAAACCCATTTTACATTTAAAAATGGTATCATTATGTACATACTCAAAATAAGCAGCTCTTAAAGGTAAATAAGTGCATGATAAACCCGTGAATAAGTCAAACAACACATACACTCATTTTAAGTATCCTTAGTGTACAATACCTCTAATGTTTTCCAGTCATAAATTAACCCCTTTCAAAAATGGTCCTCATACTTTTAAACCATTGGGTCCCTTGAAATGCTCTAAAGCAACTAGTTTTAAAATGTCCTATTGCAGAAAATCAGTAAGAACACAGTTCTATCAAATAATTTGGTCTGATATTTATATGGACTACTCCATTCAACAGCAAAATATGCATTCTTCTCAAATCATATGGAATATTCATCATGATAGACCAGATTCGAGGCCTAACAAATTTTAAAGAATAGAAACCACAGAAATTATATTCTCAGACGCAACAGAGTCAAACTAGAGATCAATACATAAAGACAGCTGGAAAAAACCCAGATAGCTGGAAATTAGACAACACACTTCTTAATAATGCATGTGTCACAGAAGATGTTTCAAGTAAAACTTAAAATATTTTAACTACATGTAAATGAAACTATAGCTTATCAAAATATTTGGGATGCAACAAAAGGAGTGACTGGAGGGAAGTTTGTGGCACTGAATGCGTATGTTAGAAAAGAAAGACTAAAAATCAATAACCTAAGCTTCCACCTTAGGAAACTAAGGAAAGAAGAGCAATTTAAGCCTGAAGCCAACAGAAGAACAGACATAATAAAAATGAGAACAGAAATCAATGAAATTGACAATAGAAAAATCAATAAAAAAAAATCAATAAAACTAAAAGCTGTCTCTTTGAAAAGATGAAATTCATAAACCTCTAGCTAGGCCAAGGAAGGAAAAAGAGAATACCAATTAGCACCATCTGAAATGAAGGAGGGGTCATTACTACTGAGGCCGTGGACACGTAAAGAATAAAGGACTATCATGAAGAACTCTAGGCCCACAGATTTGATAACTAATGAAATGGACCAATCCTTGAAAGACACAAATGACAAAATGCATTCAAGGAGAAACAGATAATAGTCCTCTTTCCACTATAGAAACTGAATCAGTAATTACTCTCACAAAAAGAAAACACCAGGCCCAGATGGTTTCACTCGTGAGTTCTACCAAGCATTTAAAGAATGTTATAGTGCCAATTCTCTAATATCTTACAGGTTACAGAAGCAGGGAGGACACTTCCTAAAGGGCCCTTTTGACAATTATAAATGTTTTGCTGTTAGGGAAGTAGGTGTGACTGCTTTAACATTCAATCCATGAAGAGTTGCTGCTTCAATATGCTGAATGCAGAAGGTATTTGGGTCACTTCTTGCTTCCTATAGAACAATACGTATATTTTAAAGAGGTTGTACAAGAACATTTTTTAGATTGGTGCCACCTAAAGACATAAGGGAATAAGGGAATAGGTTAATCAAAGGCTGTTAACACTTTTCTCTCTACAGTTCCTGCACTTTGAAAGATACTCTTTTTGCTTCCAACCATAAGTGCTGCTGCATTCCAGGGTACTTGGCCATTGGCAAATATGCCAAGTGTCTTGTTTTAATGACATTTCATTGTCTATTCATATTTCACAGGGTTTCAAGGAAGTTCTCCAAAGTTACAATTCCAGCATGACCCAAGGAAACGTGAAAAAAAAAAAAAAGGTAGCAAAAGCTGCGTCAGGGGTTCTGGTCAGGGCAGGACGGGAAAAGGGTGTTCAGAAATAAAAAACAGCATGAAAAAGAAGAGGAGAAAACACTGAATGTATTGAAGGGGAGGGGAAAAAAAAGGAAAATGTCCAGTTGGCAAGAGCCCAGGATACAAGTACAGCACATCACAAATACCTCTAAAAGCCAGAGTGCCTAACTATAAACCACTGGGAGGAACTGAAAATTCTAAGCAGGCAATCAGCATGTTCAGAGATGCTTTTTAATATACATATGGAAGCCATGTGTGGAATGGCCTAGAAGGGAAAGGCTGGAGGCAGGGATGCCTCAAAGCTATGTGTCAAGGCTACTAGAGAGGTAGACGGACCCTGATGGCAGCGTGATGGGGACGAGTGGTGGGTACCAAAGGGATGAGAAGGATGGGGGTAGATGGTCGTATCAGCATATATAGCAGCCATGTGTCTTAAACTGTTTCATTCACACTATTAGGAAATACCTGGCACATAGAAGGTTCTAAGATACAGTGATATAGCAGTGAATACAACCTTCTTGTCCTAACAGAGTTCAAAACTGTGTGTGTGTGTGTGTGTGTGTGTGTGTGTGTGTGTGTGTGTGTATTTGGTGGGGTGAAGGTTGGTAGAGAAAGAAAATAAACCATTTTTAAAGTATATACATCCGATGTTAAAGGAATTATGAAAAAAACTAAAGCTATGTAAAGGAAGCAGGCATTGTCAAAGGGGTTGGGGGAAATAGTAGAGGTTGCTATTTTGTTTCAAATGTCCAGGAAAGGCATGTGCAATGAACACATTACAACAGAGATCTGAAAGCAGCTAGGGAAAACCCTCCTCCACTCCATCCCTATTGTGGTAAATTTATTTCAAAATTAAAAGTAGCATTAATATTTGGCTATAGGCCAAGCTATAATTAGGCTCCATTCTAAAATAGATGTCATTAACATATAAAAGCATTACATAGGGCATACTTTACCTAGGCCAAAAAGTATAAATGTATGGCCACATATATAAATACACTTTATATTTCAAGTATTTATTTCATTCATTATACTAAAATGAGCAAATGATTATCCCTTTCTCTAGATCTGAACTGTCCAGTACTACTCAACTCAAAATGAAGCTAGGTTAAATTGGGATATGCTATAAATATAAATACAAACTGAATACTGAAGAATAAGGGGAAAAAGAATGTAAAACAACCCATTAATACTTTCTATATTGATCACATGTTAAAATGATAGTATTTTAGAGAAAATGGGTTAAATAAAATGTACTATTAAAACTAATTTCACCTATTTTTAATGTGGTACCTAGAAAATTTTAAATTTACTAGAACATATATGGCTTGCATTTGTGGCTTATATTTGCATTGGATAGCACTGTTCTAGACAGTTTCATTACTTATTAATCAACTTTTTAAAACTGCTGTGGCTTATGCAGCAAATCGCTTTGAAACAAATATGAATTTAGCAAAAACGAAAATCAGATACAGGAGAACCTGGCTGGCTCAATCAGGAGAGCATGTGACTCTTGATCTCAGAGTCGTGAGTTTGAGCCTGACGGAGGGTGTAGGGCGTACTTAAGTAAATAAAAGTAAAACTTAAAAAAATCAGAGACAGTACTGAAACACAACTTCCAGAAATTTTTATTAACATCTGTATTGTCTCCCTAATACTTCTCTCTTCTTAAGACAGAACCCTTCTTTCAGACACTGCTATAAACATTTAGTTCCAGAGGAAGCTACCAAATTCTAAGAGTCCACTACTCTGGACATAGCTGAGTGGCCAATGAAGGGAATGGGGGGGACAGAATGGCTGAACAAAAGCACACTATACTGTTGACCATAGTTAGTGGCATAAGGGTGGGGGTGGGGCAAACAGCTAACTCAACCTGGGATAAAACAGTCTCTTCCTCTGATCTGTAGTCTTTCTTAATCATTTTGTTTCAAGTGTGTTTCTTTTACACAGTGTACAGTTGGGTCTTTCCTTGTGAGTCAAACTTTTTAAGGATTTTTACCCAAATAGACTTTCTCTTTGATAGTATTTTCGCATCAACTGTGGGCTCCTCCTCTCTCTTGCATGTTCTTGAGGGTTTTTTGTTTTTGCTTTTTGTTTATGAAACATTCTTGTTCATGGCAAAGGTTGAGGCACGAGTATGAGAGATAGCTTAAGGAGATTTGCTTTTTTATTTTTTACTTAGAGTTAATTTGAAATTTAATTCTTGATCCTCATTTCTAAATTTTTTTCTTTGTATTGCTCTGTGTTGTTTGGGGGATATTATTGGGAGAGAGCACAGAATTATGCAGGAGGTATTATCTGTCTATCTGGAAGTTTTCCCCACTGATTTTTTTTGTTTGTTTATAATTGCAGCTGTGAAGTTGCAAAATATTAAGGTCAAGATCTACAGGTGGTCATCTACCATGTTTTCTACCATCTTGAGGATACAGTCTACAAAGAGAGCTGAAGCAAGCATACTGAGACAAGGTAGAGATAAATGATGGCAAGGGAAATAATGGTATTTGAATTCCTTGTTCCAAGTGTTCCGGAAGTCCACTTCTATGCTGTACTTCTCAACAGTTTAGCCTGTTGAGATTAATGGTAGGATGTATGAGTCAACAAATTCTCCACATTATGCCCACTCTGGGGCCTAAGTTTCTGGACTCAGACTACTTGGATTCAAATCCTGGCTCTAATATGTGCCATTTTGAGTAAGCTACCTATACCTCTTCATGCTTCAGTTTCTCATATATAAAATTGGGACAATTAAAGTACCTACATACTAAGCTATTACTAGAATTTGACTAGATAATATATGTGAAGCCCTTAACACAATACAAATGCATATAGCTAGTGCTTAATATTAGCTCTCAATAGTACTAGTGGTAACTCAAATTGGACTTCAATTATTTACAACTCTGAGTCCTCACTAACCCAATGTAGATTACTATCTCTTAGAGTTACTACTTGGTACAGGGAGATGGATAAATTTATGTATGTATATTTTTTAGGAGGTAGTTGAATTAACTAGCAAACTAGTTAACAAAGAATGAGAAGGCATACTCAAATCTCCACATTAGCAAGCAGATACAGAAAGGGTTGGGACCTAGAAAGCCCAACACCATCCCACACTATCTGCACCAAGTTTCTTCACCCAACCCCCCTCACTCCACAGTGTTATGCTGAACTTATAAACTCACACAATGCTGCTGGATAAGGCTTGTGTCCCATGAGTTGTGGTAGATAATCCTAGCGTGAAATATATCCTTACAGAGGATGCAGGTTGAAAGAAGAATATTCTTTCTCCTGGAAGAAGGAGAAAGAACTTCAACAAAGAAACAGACCAGGAACTGAGGAGTATCTGGGATGGGACTGTCTTACGAGAGGGTTTAACTTTCATTCAAGTTTTCCTTTTTTTTTTTAATGTATAGAACTATCAGATTACTTAACCATTTTTAAGATTTTTCTTCCTGTTATTCTTTGCTGGTATCTACAAATATCTAACGAAGTCTATCACACATTTTTCCTTTTGGATTGGTGCATGGTAGGAAACCAAGCTATAACCAAGGTAATCATGCCCTTGGCATTACCTTCCACAGCAACATGACTTAGAGGAGAAGAGTTCTCCTAACATTCTAGGTGGTGACCAGCAGCAAAAACAGAAAAGACCCAAGGTGCAGTTGGAAACAAGGTAGAGATGGATATAGTACAGAGAAGCATGCACCACATGGAAACTGAATTTTCTTCATTTCCAAAGTTAGAGAAAGAAGAACAGGGAGAGGAGGTAAAGGAAGGGGGTTAAATTCTGGCTTACATGGGTTTCCAATCATCACTATCACATGGCCTGGAACAGATGTTTTCTAAAATAGTCATTCTCATATCTATTCACTTTTCATTTGATTATAACACCCAGCCCACCTTAACCAGAAAAACACTAAGGCAAATTTTATGTCCCAAGAGGGAATTTTTATTTTATCTTGATTTTAAATGCTCTTGTCAATTAAGTTGGAAAGCATTTCATTCATAGGCACAGGGTAAGAATATTTTCATCTTTATTTGCAAGAGGGAAAAAAAAGTCACAACACACCCTATACTTGCTCTTAAGAGTTCTTTTCAATACACAGGAAGTCAAAGGGAAACAGAAGTACTCGCAGGGGATGCTGTCCCCAAAGGGAACTGGCTTGAAAATAATTCCTCCCAAATCAGGATGTTGCTGGAAGTCAACAGATAATAGATCAGTCTTTTTTTTTAATGTATCTAATGTAGCAACATCAGCTAAATGTGTTTCAACAAATACATCAATCTATACCACTTACAAAACATGTAATCAAATCAATAAAGTGCTGTGTAAATAATATTTTGAGAAGTAGAAAAATTGGTTCCATTTTTACTCATTTGCTGATTTTGAAAATAGACACTTTTTAAATGTTTCAGATTTTATTACATACAATGAAATGGAAATATGATTTCAGTTACACTACAGTGATATATTTTTTTTCATCTCTAACTCTCAACAAGGTGGAACTGATTTCTGGAAAGGCCAGGCCTGAGAGGCACAAATGAATTATACCTCCAACCAGGGATTATGGTGCTAAGCAACTAATGCTAGAGGAATGAGTACCAGAGGTTTGCACTTTTATTAAAATGGAATTGAGATTGCACCTGTACATTTAATACAAATTTTTGACAAGAGTATATAGGAAGGGTTTTTCCCTTGTAAAGATAATAAAATTCCAAATTTCTTGCCTTTTTTGTTTTCTTGTTCCTAAGGATATACAACCTTCCAAAAAAATTGAATTCACAAGTGTTTTCCTAGGAGACTATTCAAAATCTTTCCTAAGTGTTTTTAAAATAAAATTTCTTTCTGATTAAAAAAGTAAGACATTCTTTGCATACAATCTGTAAAATATAGAAAAACATTAAAATCATCTGTAATCTAACCACTTAAAAGTAAACACGGTTAACATTTTGGTAAACTTCCATCCAGGTTTATACCTTTTCTTAGTAAAACTGGGATCATAGTCTACATGCTGTTTTTATAACCCACTTTTCTTTTATTGTGAGGGTTTTATAAAAACATCACTCTATTATTCTACTAAAATATTTAAATGGCTGCAAGTTATTCCACTGTACTTTTGAAACTCACCTTAACCAACTCTCTTCTATCAAATGGCTATTTGAATTGCTTCCATTTTTTATCACAAATTATTAGGTTAACATTGCATCTATCAACTAGTATCTAAGTATGTGAGATTTTCTGAGTATTTCCCCAGATAAATTCTTAAAAGTACAACTACTAGGTCAAAAATCATTCTAAAGTTTTGTATATACCATAACAAATCCTGACCAAAAACGATGTGCCAGAAACCATTCGAAGAGTTAAAACAATAACATTTTGACTGCAGACAATGGCAATGAAGATGGCAATATAGGAGGCTCCTGAATTTCCCTCTTCCCATGATGCACCAAATATACAGCTATATACAGAGCAATGCCCTCTGAGAGAAACCCAGAAAAGATAAGTAATTCCTATACTTCAAGCGACTGAGAAAATACTCAGAAACAGGTGGGAAAGGCTGAGACACACGCTCACCATAAATCCCATCCCTGGCACAGCACTGTATAATTGGGAGGGAATGCCAAATTCTAGCTTCTCCCTGAAGAGTGAAGGGGTTAGACCACACATCTAGCACCCCAGTTTTTAAGGCTCCCACCCAAGGGATGAACCCCAAATAACCTAGTTCTGAAAGCTAACAGGGCTTGCGTTCTATAGCAAGGACTATAGCAAACAAGAGAGCAATTAATGGGTGTACAAGCATTTGCCATGGCTATCCTCCCAGGGCTCAGAACAGAGGAAGGCAAAAATGCCCATCTCTATCTTTCTCTGAAAGGAGCCTAAACAAACACTTTACAATCTGCTGCCTGAGGGCCCAACTTCTAATTAGCATCCATGTAGGCTCCAAATGCAATTCTCACCAGAACACAGAAGAGATAGTAGGCATTTCCCCCACATTCTCCCTCCAGCTCACTCCAACAATAAAACCAAGTCACCAGTATCTCCCTGGAAGGAACTCATCCACACATCAACCACCCCAAATTTATGGCTGCCACCCAAGACACAAACCCCCAAATAACCTGGCTCTGATAGCCAACAGGACTTGCATTCACCATTCCCATAGGACTATAGCTAACAAAGAAGCCATTTTTTAAAACAGCAGAGCAAGAGTACCCATGGATATATATCCTGGCTCAGCACAGAGGAAGCAGGCAAAAATGTCCATCTCCCAGTTTCTCCCTAGAAGGGGTTTACTGCCTATCTTTACAGCCGCAGGTGGAGCTTCTAATCAGCCTCCATCTAGGTGCTGACTATGATCCTGTCCTTTGGCATAATGACAGATCTTGCAACACCCTCAACTATTCAGAACCACTGAGAACAAAGACAGTAACTTAGGTAACCACAAAGGACTGAGAGGCAACTGGGAGCTTTGGCCAGGTTCCCTGATGAGGTATGTCTCCTATACAAGACCACTCTGTCAAGCCTGGGAGAGGTGGCTGTTTTATCTAATATGCAGAAGCCAACACAGAGTCAAGGAAAATAAAGTAATATAGAAATGTGTTTCAAACAAAAGAACAAGATAAATCTCAAGAACTCAATCTTAATAAAAAAGAGGTAAGTGCTTTATCTGGTGGCAAATTCAAAATAACAGTCAAAGATGCTCACAGAGGTAAGGAGAACAATGAATGAATAAAGTGAGAATTTCAAAAGAGACAGAAAATATTAAGACATAGGGGTGCCTGGATGGCTCAGTCATTAAGCATCTGCCTTCGGCTCAGGTCATGATCCCAGGGTCCTGGGATCAAGTCCCACATCGGGCTCCCTGCTCTTACTTACTCAGAGAGAGAAGCATACTTCTCCCTCTCCCACTCCCCCTGTTTGTGTTCCCGCTCTCTCTCTCTCTCTCTCTCTCTTTCAAATAAATAAATAAAATATTAAAAAAAGAAGTACCAAACAAATCATAGATTTGAAGAATACAATAACTGAACTAAAAAATACACTGGAGAAAGATTCAATAGTAAACGAGATGAGGCGGAAGAAAAGATGAATGAATTCAAAAACACAGCAATGCAATTCACACAACAAGAACAGCAAAAAGAAAAAAGAATGAAAAGCAATGAAGATAGCTTAAGGGACTTATGAGATGAATCAAGTGGATCAACATTCACATTACAGGGATCCCAGAAGAAGAGAGAGAGAAGGGGGCAGAAAACATTTGAAGAAATGATGGCTGAAAACTTCCCTAACCCAGGGAAGGAAATAGACATCTAGATTCAGGAAACCCAGAGAGTTCCAACAAAGAAGAACTCAGAGACCCACAGCAAGACACTTTATAATTAAAGTATCCAAAGTTAAAGATAAAGAGAGAATTTTAACAACAGCAAGTGAAAAGCAACTTGTTATATACAAAGGAACCATTATAAAACTATGAAGAGATTTATCAGCAGAAACATTGGAGCCCAGAAGGTAGTGGAAGGATATATTCAAAGTTCTGGAAGAAATAAAAACTGCCAACCAAGAACACCCTACCCAGCAAAGGTGTCCTACAGAACTGAAGCAGAGATAAAGATTCTCAGACAAACAAAAGCTGAAGGAGTTCACCACTAGGCCAGCCTTAAAAGAAACGTTAAAGGGAATTCTTCAAGCTGAAACAAAAAGATGCTAATTAATAACATGAGAACATATGAAAGTATTAAACCCACTAGTAAATGTAAATATTTAATTAAATTCATAATACTGTAATATTCTAATAATGGTAAGAAAATCACTTATAACTCCAGTACAGGATTAAAAGACAAGTATTAAAAATAACTAGAACTACAATAGTTTTTAATGGATACACAATATAAAAAGCTGTAAATAGTGACATCAGAAACATAAAATGTGGGGGAGGAAGTATAAAAATATAAGGCTTTTGTATATGTTCAAAGTTATAGTTGTTATTAGCTAAAAATAAACGGTTATACCTATAAGATATTTTATGTAAACCTCACGGTAACCACAAAGCAAAAGCTGTCTAATAGTTCTACAGAAATAAGAGAATCAAAGTAATCAGATAAAAGACCAAAAGGAATGAAAACATACCACTACAGGAATTCATCAAATCACAAGACAGCAAGAGAGCAAAGAATGGACAAAGGAACTACAAACAACCAGAAAATAATTAACAAAATGGCAACAGTAAGTCCTTATGTATCAATAATTACTTTAAATGTAAATGGGTTAAATTCTCCAATCAAAAGACACAGATGGCTGAATGGATGAAAAAACAAGACTCAACTATATGCTGCCTACAGGAGACTCTCTTCAGTTTTAAGGACACATACGGCCTGGATGTGAAGGAATGGAAAAAGATACTCCTTGCAAATGGAAAAACAAAAGAAACCCAGGGTGGGGTGGGGTATATATTTGTATCAGACAAAATAGATTTTAAGCCAAACCTATAACAAGAGACAAGCCCATTATATAATGATAAGGGGTTTGGTTCATCAAAAAAGTATATATAACAATTATAAACATTTATGCACCCAACATTGGAGCACCTAACTATGTGAAGCAAAAGATAGCAGATCTGAAGGTAGAAATAGATAGCAATACAATAATGGTAGAAGACTTCAATACATCACTTTCAATAATAAACAGATCATCCAGACACCAAATCAACAAAGCAACACACTAGATGTAAACTACATGTTAGACCAAATGGACTTAATATATACAGAACATTCCATCCAACAGCAGAATACACATTCTTCCCAAGCACACATGGAACATTCTCCAGGAAAGATCATGTTAGGCCAAGAAAAATATCTTAATAAATTTAAGACTGAAATCATATGGTGATATGATATTTTCTGACCATCATCTTTTCTGACCACAATGGTATAGAAACTAGAAGTTAGTTACAAAAAGAAAACTGGATAATTTGAAAATATGTGGAGACTAAACATGCTCTTGAACAACCTATGGGTTACAGAAGAAATCAAAAAAGGAAGAAAACAAAATCTTGAGACAAATGAAAATGGAAATACAACATATCAAAACTTATGAAATGCAACAAAAGCAATTCTAAGAGAAAAGTTTATAGTGATAAACACCTACATTAAGAGAAAAGAGATGTCAAACAATCTAACATTACACCTCAAAGAACAAGGAAAAAAAAACTGAGCTCATAAAAGGAAGGAAATAATAAAGATCAGATTAGGAATAAATGAAACACAGGCTAGACAGACAATAGAAAAGATGAAACTAAGAGCTGGTTTTTTGAAAAGAAAAAATTGACAAACTTTTAGCTAGACTAAGAAAAAAAGAGGTGAGGGAAGTCAAAATCAGAAACAAAAAAGGAAACATTACAACCAACAACAAAGGAATACTAAGGATCATGAGAAACTACAATGAATGATTAAATGCCCCCCAAAAATTATATAACCTAGAAGAAATGAATTCCTAGAAACATACAACCTATCAAGACTGAATCATGAAGAAACTGAAAATCTGAACAGACCAACTCAAGCGAGGAGACTGAATCAGTAATCAAAAACCTCCTTTGGGACACCTGGGTGGCTCAGTCAGTTAAGCACTGGATTCTTGATTTCAGCTCAGGTCATGATCTCAGTCAGGGTCATAAGATCGAGCCCCACACTGGGCTCCCCACTCAGCAGGGACTCTGCTTGAGATTCACTCCCTCTCCCTTTCCCCTGC
Source organism: Callorhinus ursinus (assembly GCF_003265705.2). Lineage (NCBI taxonomy): Eukaryota > Metazoa > Chordata > Mammalia > Carnivora > Otariidae > Callorhinus > Callorhinus ursinus. Next base: position 11,124,102 of record NW_027397071.1, on the reverse strand, counting down.
TCATGCCTGTGCAAGCACTCATCAATCAATCAATCCTCCCAACAAAGAAAAATTCAAGACCGCCCTCACTGGTAAATTCTACCAAACATTTGAAGAAAAACTATACCAATACTTCTCAAAGTCTTACAAAAAAAAAAATAGAAGAGAACATTTCCAAAATCAGTGTATGAGAATGGCATTACCCATAACCATAACATAACCAGACAAGGACACCAAAACTGGACAAGGATACCACAAGAAAAAAAAAATTACAAATTACTATCTCTGATGAACAGAGATGCAAAAATCCTTAACCAAATATTAGTAAACAAAACATATATACACACAAAACTATATATTTTTAAAAAAATATAAGTTATAAGTTACAAATATATTTATATTTATAAAATACATATTTATTCATAAATAATGAAACAAGAGAAACAAACTAAATCATCAGAAGCAGCAAAAGTTATCCTACATTCTAGGTCCTAAATATAGTTCTTTATTAGGGCTAATTCTGCAATGTTGTTACAGACAAGAAACAGGGAACCTGGGTGGCTCAGTCAGTTGAGCATCTGACTCTTGATTTCAACTCAAGTCATTCATGAGTTATGAGACTGAGCTCCACATCAGGCTCTGCACTGGGCAAAGAGCCTGCTTAAGATTTCTCCCTCTCGGGACGCCTAGTGGCTCAGTCTGTTAAGCTTCTGCCTTTGGCTCAGGTAATGATCCCAGGGTCCCGGAATCGAGTCCCACATCAGGCTCCCTGCTCAGTGGGGAGCCTGCTTCTCCCTCTGCCTGCCACTCCCCCTGCTTGTGTGCTCTGACAAGTAAATGAGTAAAATCTTTAAAAAAAATTTTTTTTCTCCCTCTCCCCCTTCCTCCCCAACCCCCCTCCCCACTGCTCATACAGACGCTCTAAAAAAAAATAAAGAAAATAAAGAAACAAATCTTTCAACTCCCTCATAAAATATAACTTAAAAACATTCCATGGCTGCAACAGTAACTTATTCACGAGCTAAATACCTATGTGTTTAACAGCTACTCTCATATTCAGAGGAGGTTGTGAGAGTGTTGTGGTCACTGTACATTTTTTTAATTTTTTATTTATTCAAGAGAAAGAGAGCACACAAGTAGGGGGAAGGGCAGAGGGAGAGGGACAAGCAGACTTCCCAGTGAGTGGAGAGCCCTGACAGGGGGGCTTGATCCCGGGTTATTGACCTGAGCCAAAGTCAGATGCTTAACTGACTGAGCCACCCAGGTGCCCGGGTTATTGACCTGAGCCAAAGTCAGATGCTTAACTGACTGAGCCACCCAGGTGCCCCCACACTGTATATTTTTATCCAAACTAGGCCACTAAGAATGAAAGGGCACTATTAATAATTGCACTGGGTCAACAGGCATAAACCAAGTCCATCATGGTCAGACAGGACTGTAAGTTCTCCCTATCACTGTGTCAGTGAAGATCTTTACCTGTACAACTTTTAGCTTTTAGCAAATGGCTTCAAAAATAAATAATTCCTTTATTTCCATGAATTTTACAATCCTATGATTGCATTGCTAGAATCAACTATCTCCAATAAATTCACTCACTCACTGTCTTCACTTGTTCATATGCCATTCACTTTTCATCTTTCTACAGTTTGGTCTCCTGTCACTTTCACTGCACTGAAACTATTCCAACAGTGGTCTAGTTACTACTAAATCTAATGACATTTCTCTTCAATTTTCCAGCTCAACCTCTTTTGCAACATGTGACTATAGTGACCTCTATGCCCACCTTGAAAATATCTTTTCCCTGCCATAGTGAATGATGAGTATTGATGTGTCTCATCTCTCAGGTGTATGAGGGCAAAAAAGATTGAGAACTACTGAAAAATGATGTGATAAAGTAACACTAACTTTTATAACAAACCAACCCCATATTCCAGTGTTTAACATAGTAAGAGTTTATTTTTGTTCACATACAAATCCAACAATGGTATTCATGGTCAAAAAGCAACTTTTCCCTACACAGTGATTCAGGAACCCAGGACCCATCCATTCTGTGGCTTCACCATCCTCTAAGGACTCAAGGACCTTTGTATTCAGTTGGTAGATGGGAAAAACAAATACAAAAACATGGAGGATAACAGTTGGAAGGTTTTTAATGGGTCAGGCCTGAAAATGATACACATTACCTCTACACACATAAATGTGGTGACATGGGCACATCGAAGTGCAAGGGAGCCTAGAGAATGCAGTTTAATATGTGCCCCAAAAGAAGGAACAGGTTTGGTAAATTAGCATGACAGCATCACAAAGAAGGCTTTACATGTAATCTATTGTATTTAAACTCCATTTATATGGTAAAGTCCTTAAGAACAGGAGCAGGGATTGTGTTACCGCTAGAACCTACACCAAATCTTTGTGTTTCATCTATGCCTGATTTTCTTGTTAAGACTGGTATGTGACTCACTATAAATCTAAAACTCTATGAGGGACTGAGGAACCTAATGCAATGAAATTCATCCTAATGACAGTGCCATCAGAAAGAAAAAGAGGACTCAAAGCAAGATTCCCGAACAGAGAGGGAGGAAGTGCCACAACAGCATGGTGTGCTCACTCTTATTCTTTTGCCTCTACCCTTGGAATACATGGCAAGCCCCAGAAGGTACAGGTGATAAGAGAGGAAGAAAGTACTAAGAGAGCTGAGAAAGGCAGTCTCCTTGCACTCTGTCCAGAACACTGTGGGCTCTGCCGCCCTGGGGTTTTCAGGTGGTCAGCTGGTCCTCAAAGGCTGCACTACCATGGTGATAACCCAACAGCCTTTCCTGACAAGGGAACCCACAAAACAACAGAGAAACCTGGAGCCTTCTGAAGCATCAGGGCATCCCATGCACACTCACAAGCAAGCTCATACAGGACACTAACGAGAACAGGTGGAGCAGGTAAGAAGCAAGATGAAGGTAACCCCATGGTAGCCAACAGAACTACTCAAGAGCTGACATGATTCAGGACTCCCAGAAATAACAAGGTGAGAAGGGAAAGTGAAAGTATTGGTGAGAGCCATAGATATATGATTATGATTTATGTCACTCCATGAATACATCTCAACATTGCTATGTTTCTGGAAACCAGGGGTTATATTTACAATATTTGGAAGAGCTGAGAGCTATTAGGCAGGGGGTATTGCATTACTCTAGGAATTGTTACATATCAGTTTTTCTGGCTCGAACCAAAATCAAGACAGGAATATAGTAGATAACTGAAATTTCTACCCAACATACTGATTTGCTGATTGGAAGACACGTGAAACTTCAACGGGTAGATTCCCTCTAAGGCATCCTAAAAATCAAAATGACTATTTTCATAGTTAATTTAACTTGCCTATCAAGCTTCTGACTAACAGACAAGACTTTGATTTGTTCTCATTTTATTCTCTTGCTAACTAACTTGTATCTCAAGAGTTGGCTGAAACTTAAAGACAGTAAGAATTTTAATTATCACTGTAAAACTCTAACGATCAAGTAATTTCTAACTATAAAGTTAAAAATGCAAGTTTTTTCAAAAATACATATCATGAAGACATGTAAAAACCTTATAATCAGCCACAGTAATGGACACAAATTCTTCACCATGTTCTGGTAAGCAACAGTCTCAGATTATCATTCTAAAAATTTCATGCTAAAGGGCCAGAACCACCAACTCAAATATTCAATCTGAACAAGATTCATCTAGCTGAATAACAGTCTAGAGAACTATTAATTTCAAATTCTCCACATGATTAAAGGAAACAGAATTAAGGGAACATCTTTAAACTTATGTCATTATCTTCCCCTGATAAACTCAAGAAGTTTATCTTCGAAAAATAAATCATTAAATTTGCCCTTAATTGATCCCTTCAAAGACTGTGACATAGTTGCATGAAACAGAAAGCCATGAATTCATTTCCATGTGATTCTGATGTATAAGATTTCAGAGACCTACAACATATTCTTTATTTTCAGGGTTTGTTTTAATACCACCCTTTGAGGCAGAATAAGGTTTGGTACTTGCAAAATGACATGTGCTATAAAAAGAATGCCAGATATTGAGCACCATGTTTGTTACCATTGATGAACATGGGGAGAAGCAAAAAATTGTTTTCCAAAGTCCCTACAGTGTTTTTTCTTCAGAAAAAAGGTATGGAAAAAAATTCTATCTTTGACACCATGAGTCACTATTCCTGAGGGAATTAAAATTTGGTAGGCAACATAATGCTAAGGTATCTTCGTTTATCGACATAGAAATACAATTTCACAAAGAATCAGGTAGATGAGTACAGACCTTATGTTATTTAACACATGGCCCACTGAAAGCAAGCCCAATTCATGATAATTTGATTTTCCAAATAAATAGTCAACATTAAATTTTTGTTTATTGGCAAAGAGTAATTTAACAAGTGAGAGGTCAAGCAATCATAAGAGAACTGAAGAACTCCATTACGCAAACCCAGGTCTCCTAATTCAAAGAAGTTTTTTCTATTACAGAAATAGAAGCAATACTGTTATGGTTTCCAAGTTCCCTTTTATGTCAAAGGAAAAACATACTCATTTGGTTCTAGTTTAAAAAAAAGTCATGCAGAAAACATCAACTCTATCATCTACGCTGACAGCCCTTCTCATTTTAAAACAAGCATCATCTTCCTAAGCTATCTAGAACCAAAATACTAGGTTAAACCACATTAAACTTTAATTTTTGTGAAATATTAATTTCATATGGTTCAGCTTATGTGTGTGTGTGTATATATATATGCATATATATACACACAAATTCTAAATGGATAATAAATTCTAATATGGCCACTGATTACTGAGTAATCGGTAGTAGACATTCTATGTCTTTTGTTTTATCTAGGTTTTCATACCTCTATTATTTGGTTCTCAAAGATTAAACTCATACCTTTGACCTCAAATTGATGCAAATTATGCAGTGCAAACTGTAGTGAAAAGAGAAGAGGAACAATATGTAAATATATGAAAAGAATAGCCTCTGTCCAATACATATCTAAACATGTTTTATCAGTTAATATGTTTCTAGCATACACTCATGCATCAAGCATTATGCTGAAGGCCTTCCATAAAGCATCCTCTGTTTTAACCCTCCCAGAAACTGTTCAAAATAAGTAATATATGTTAAAGAAAAAAAAAAAAAGAAGAAGAAGGTAGCAGGAGGGAAAGAATGAAGGGGGGGAATCAGCAGGGGAGACGAACCATGAGAGATGATGGACTCTGAAAAACAAACTGAGGGTTTTAGAGGGGAGGGGGGTGGGGGGATGGGTTAGCCTGGTGATGGGTATTAAAGAGGGCACGTACTGCATGGAGCACTGGGTGTTACGCACAAACAATGAATCATGGAACACTACATCAAAAACTAATGATGTATGGTGATTAACATAACAACAAAAAATTTTTAAAAAATAAGTAAAATAATTTGATTTATGGTGAGAAAACTGAAGACCCATTCCTTCTCTCCTTAAATTCGTTTTCTTGGATAATTGGTTAGTACCACTGCTAAAATCCTGACTGCCTTCAGATTTTAATCATTCTACATACTGATGTTCACTTAGATCAAGCTTAAAAAGTTAATAAACTTTCACAGATGTAAATATAGGCACTAAAGAAAAGCTATCTATGAAGATAAAGATTGCCTTGGTATTACTAAGTTACTAATATGTTACTTTCATTCTTTTCAGCCAAAAGAAAATCTCATTTAGTATGTGATAATTAGTATCATTTCTACTGTCTATGTTTATTAGAAATCCTAAATTTGGATTTTGAATTTTGTTGAATCTTTCAAAAGTACAGTAACACTTTCCATGACAATGAATAGTGCAAGTTTAGGAACAGCAGAAGATATTAAGTGTGGAAGAGATTCTATTTCTGTACTTTTTCAGCTGCTGTTTCATTAACATTAACTTTCTTGTGGGCATTCGTATGGTTTTTTGGGCAAATATGGGTGTTGGCATTTTTTTCTGTAACAAAACTAAAAGCTTTTTTCATGAAATACTCAGAATGATTACACAATGAAAGGGGGAAATTGACTGACTGTCCCTGATTCTTGTCTCAGAAAAAGAATTGTCAACTTCACCAAGAGACCATGCTAAACTTCCTACTGGGGGAATAAAGAATGCTTTCCATATTCCTTCTAGATCAGCTGGTACTAGGGAGAGAAAGAATGTGGGAGAAAGCTGTATGGATTACATGGGAAATTTCTCATTGAAAAGAAAAGGATATAACTATTACATTATTGACCAGACCCAAATTAGGGACAGGTTTTATTTATTTAACTAATGCTAATAACAACAGAGATGGAGAAAAGGTTATCTTAAACAAGTGCAACCACTCTGGCCTTAAAATGAAGAAATATGCATATAAAATTTTATAATTTTTTCAATTGGGGGAGTTCTTGTCAATGTGGTAACTCACTATTAAAGATATAATAACAATTTAAAGGGAGAAATCCACCCAATTATAAGCAAATCCTCTTGTTTGTGTTCCATTTCTTTGCTACTAAGAGAATAAGATTTAAACAACATCTTTATTTTAAGAATGACCTCTGGAAGGACTGAAATACAGGATCTTTCTAAAAAACTATTTGTTTTCTCCTAATCGACTGCCCCAAAACTACTGCTTTCAAAATTTTAGTCATTATCTTCCCTAAAATCAAAATCTAAAAAAAAAATTTAAATATAATACCATGCAAGGAAAAAAAAAAATCAGTGAAACCTCTGGATCAGAATATCCTGGAAATGTGAGTCATACCTAATAATATTTGAGTAAATTCTCCATGGAAATGTAACCTGATGGGCAGGAATATGGTATCTAAATCTTTCAATGTTCTTAGATCAGAATGTTGACATTTTGACAAGGTCTAAAAGGCTTAAATGCTTCTTTTTTTTTTTTTTTGAGCCAGATGAAAATCTTAGAACTCAAGCACTCATGACTCACTCAAAGATTCTTGTGAAGTTTCTTGATGAAAGGGATGTTTTACTGTATATTGATTTATAAGAGTATACTTACTCTATTTAAACTCTGTATGAAAATATATTGAATAATTCTGGATGGCTGCTTCAGAACATAGTACATAATAGTCCTAAAGCACTTGTAAATTGTTGGACATTATAAGATTTGAGTTATTTGATTCTTACAAAAAAACTTTACTGAGCCCCTCCTGTAGTAAGGCTTTTAGAAGTGCCCTGGATTATGTCAACTATACTTCATTAAATAAAAATAAATTTTAAAAAAGTGCCCTGGATTACAGAAAGCTTTATTTTAATTTTAAACAAAGAACATGTTAAGTCCAATAAAAAACCATCAGAAATGATCATGACCTTAGGTATGTTATCAGAAAATTATATTTTATAGTTTTCTGAGTGCAATTAAGGAAGACATAAAGAAATGGAAAAATGTTCCATGCTCACAGATTGGAAGAACAAATATTGTGAAGATGTCAATGCCACCTAGAGCAATCTACACATTCATTACAATCCCCATCAAAATACCATCCACTTTTTTCAAAGAAATGGAACAAATAATCCTAAAATTTGTATGGAACCAGAAAAGACCCCGAATAGCCAGAGGAATGTTGAAAAAGAAAGCAAAGCTGGTGGCATCACAATTCCGGACTTCCAGCTCTATTCCAAAGCTGTAATCATCAAGACGGTATGGTACTGGCACAAAAAGAGACACATAGATCAGTGGAACAGAATCGAGAGCCCAGAAATGGACCCTCAACCCTATGGTCAACTAATCTTCGACAAAGCAGGAAACAATGTCCAATGGCAAAAAGACAGTCTCTTCAACAAATGGTGTTGGGAAAATTGGACAGCCACATGCAGAAGAATGAAACTGGACCATTTCCTTATACCACACACAAAAATAGACTCCAAATGGTTGAAAGACCTAAATGTGAGACAGGAGTCCATCAAAATCCTAAAGGAGAACACAGGCAGCAACCTCTTCGACCTCAGCTGCAGGAACTTCTTCCTAGAAACACTGCCAAAGGCAAGGGAAGCAAGGGCAAAAATGAACTATTGGAACTTCATCAAGATAAAAAGCTTTTGCACAGCAAAAGAAACAGTCCACAAAACCAAAAGACAACCGACAGAATGGGAGGAGATATTTGCAAATGACATATCAGGTAAAGGGCTAGTATCCAAAATCTATAAAGAACTTATTAAACTCAACACCCAAAGAGCAAATGATCCAATCAAGAAATGGGCAGAAGACATGAAGAGACATTTTTCCAAAGAAGACATCCAAATGACCAACAGATACGTGAAAAAGTGCTCAACATCACTTGGCATCAGGGAAATCCAAATCAAAACCTCAATGAGATATCACCTCACACCAGTCAGAATGGCTAAAATTAACAAAGTCAGGAAATGACAAAAGTTGGCGAAGATGCAGAGAATGGGGAACCCTCCTACACTGTTGGTGGGAATGCAAGCTGGTGCAACCACTCTGGAAAACAGTATGGAGGTTCCTCAAAAAGTTGAAAATAGAGCTACCATACGACCCAGCAATTGTACTACTGGGTATTTACCCCAAAGATACAAATGTAGGGATCTGAAGGGGTACGTGCACCCCAACGTTTATAGCAGCAATGTCCACAAGAGCCAAATTGTGGAAAGAGCCAAGATGTCTATCGACAAATGAATAGATAAAGAAGATGTGGTATGTATATACAATGGAATATTATGCAGCCACCAAAAGAAATGAATCTTGCCATTTGCAACGATGTGGATGGAACTGGAGGGTATTATGCTGAACAAAATAAGTCAATCAGAGAAAGACATGTATCATATGACCTCACTGATATGAGGAATTCTTAATCTCAGGAAACAAACTGAGGGTTGCTGGAGTGCTGGGGGGTCGGAGGGATGGGGTGGCTGGGTGATAGACATAGGGGAGGGTATGTGCTATGGTGAGCGCTGTGAATTGTGTAAGACTGCTGAATCACAGACCTGTACCTCTGAAACAAATAATACATTATATGTTAAAAAAAGAAGAAGATGTCAGGAAGGGAAAAATGAAGGGGGGGATATTGGAGGGGGAGACGAACCATAAGAGACTATAGACTCTGAGAAACAAACTGAGGGTTCCAGAGGGGAGGGGGGTGGGGGGATGGGTTAGCCTGGTGATGGGTATTAAAGAGAGCATGCACTGCATGGAGCACTGGGTGTTATACACAAACAATGAATCATGAACCACTACATCAAAAACTAATGATGTAATGTATGGTGATTAACATAATAAAAAAAATGATATATATGTTTGCTTGTTTATCTACCTAAGGGTCTATTTACACTTATGAAAGTTTTGGAGGCAATCTACTGACCAACCCCAAGTTACAACAAATGTGAAAACCCCTCAGCAATTTTTTTTTTGCAAACCAATGCTAATTTATGCCATCTCCTTTTTACTATATGTTATAGTAGTTTTACTATAATGCCATAAAATTTTCAATTATTAGCTCCCTAAGAAATTGTACTTTATTATCTGGGAATCAATAAGTTCATATTGTTCTGCTGCTTCCTCCCAGAAACCTAACAGGCTATTAGGAAAACATCAGCAGTGATTGCTGCTAATGCAATGTTAAACACTATAGACAGAAGGAAAGACACAGAGTTAATTCTAACCTGAATCTGCCTTCTATGCATTTTATTACTTTACCCAATCCACAGCCAATGCTATCAGTCTTCAAAATTTGACCTAGGCTGACCAATAAAAATGGTGTACTACACATCCTCCCATGCCGTAACACAACCATTCTAGATAATTATTTTGTCTAAGGTCAAGTATGAGCAGGCCACTACTTTAAAAAAGACAGCTTAAAGAGTAGAAATCTATGAGGTTCTGCCCACCCAGAAGCAGCAAGCATCATCCTTCCTATCCTTTACAGAGAAACACAGGAGGAGAGTAGCAAGGTAAAGCCTACACCTAGGGTCCCCAAGCACATTTACTGTGAAATTGCTCATGTGCAATTTCCAAGAAGGAATATTCCTGGAAGATGCAAATGCCATTCATTCATTCCAACTTAATGATTTTTGTCTGCTCTGTGTCTGGCTCATCCTGACACTTAGTTTTCAGACATTGTGCTGATTCAGCAGGACTTTTCATACCCCCATGGCTTTGAGGCAAACCAGAGAAAGGCCCATAATCAATTAGTATTTCTCCAACACAGTCCCCAAAAGACACAGGCGCTGTAGGTAGAAATTAAGCAACTCAGAAACTAAACTCTATCCAGAGGAAGCTTGTGTGGCTGGACTCCACACAGCTGCATGACTCCCAGGGATTGTTTCCTGTCGTTGTTTGGTGTTCATAACACTCCTAATGCACGCTTCCTCTGGTAAATCTGTGCAGATGAGAGCATTCATCCAGTTCTGGCCCCATACCTCTCCTCTGAGCATGGAATGCGAACACCAGCACTCCTTTATTGCTACAGATGTGCGTAAGTCATTTAAAAAAACAGGGAGAATAAATATGGAAAATACCATCCTCCTCTTCTAGAGGATCATGTTCACAGGAAATGCACAGGCACAACAGTTAAGGGATGAAAGGCCAAGACTTTGACATCATTGCTGCTTGTACAGAAAAGTAAATTGGCTATTATATCACCTACTGGAGTTAACCAGTTCTCCTTGTGGATTTCTCAACCACCACATTCACAGCAACAATTTACTGAAAGCAAATTAGACTTGATAACTCCGTATGTATTTTGGATAAACTACACCTTACTTTTAAGGTAATATGACTGAACACCGTTGAGAGAAGGTATGTCCCAAAAGCTAATCTGTGAATGAGAATGTGTGTACTAATCAGCATGTATTGGCCATACCTTTGGAACAGACAAAAATGCCTAGAAGGTTTCCTACTATAAAAATTTAAATGTTACAATTTTTTTAAAAAATAAGTAAACTCAAAAAAAAGTTTTTACCTGTTCTACCAAAGACCAAATCTCTACTAGATAAGCAGCAAGTACAAAAATTAAAAAATAAGTAATAAATGAAAATTGAAATACAGGGAAAATTAAGGATGTCAAATATAGTTTGCAAAATAAAACAGATAAATAATGGGTTGCAAAACACATCTACAGAAAGTGAGTGTAAACGCCATTAGAATTCTTATATTAAAACAAACTCTAAGTTGCACCTGCTGTTGTTCCACTTTTTCCCCTTCAGTGAACTCTACTTCCCTTCCAACCACTCAGGAGAACCTTAGGATTCGAGGTTTTCTCTTCCCTCTGCTTGCCCTTTCCGTGGTCACATCAATTCCTAAATGCTGAAAATCTCTCAAGCTCTAAGCCTGTCTTGCCATTGCTCTGAAAAGATCTGCATAGTTTTCAACCATACTGCTTTAGTCTCACCTGCCCTCCCAACTGCCGGCATCACAGTCTCCCCTTGATGACCATGCTTAGGCCAAGTGTACAACAGGTCATCTCATGTCTGTTAAAAACTATTCTCCGGCCCGACATCAGAGTCCGTGCAGATTCTGCAAGACCCCAAGCCCACACACCCTGGCCCCAATCTCTGCTGGCCCTCAAGGTCCTGCTCACCCCAACTGCATCTTACAGACAAGCTACGAGGACTCTGCAGAACGCCAAACATTGCACACGGATCCCCCTTCTGTAACTTCATAGAGGACCTTCCCTTTACCTAGAAGGTGCTTTCCCACTGTGCTCTGCTTGGAAGCAGTGCAGTAAGATCATTAAGAACAGGACCTCTGGAGTTAGGCAGACATTGTCTCAGATCCACACTGCTTTGCCTACAAGCTAGGATTTGTTTTTGTAACTCTGAGCCTCAGTTTCTTCAGCCATAAAATGGACAAATACCAACATCATAGGGTTGCTGTGAGGATTAAGTAAAATGGTAACAAAGACATAGTTTTGGTAAGTTCCTGACAACAGCCAACAGCAGCACCCCAGCCTGTTTTTCTGTCTAGATGAAGCATAAACTCTGAGGCACCTTCCTTAACCATGTTTAGGAAGAGCTGATCCCTTTCTCTTGCACAGCATCTTTTCATTTGTCAGTTATTGCACTTAGCATGCTATATTGTCATGATTTAATTACTTATATCTTCTGCAATATGGTGCATTCCTTAAAGAGAGGATGCAAAGCACCTTTGGTTTAAAAGCCTTTTTAAAAAATAGCTTATATGATATGTAAACAACGTTAACCAAAGATATAATGAAGCTCAGATAGGTCATCATGTAATAGGAATTACAATATGCAGTTATGTGGTACTTAAAATATATGCATGCAAGTTAAAATCATAAATTATGTTTATGCATATACTTATACACAAAAGGTGCAATAAATAAATTACTACAGGTGATATATCTATATTTCGTATAGTTATCTTGGTATATCTGTAAACCTGTATCTGTGTGCTTATTTACATGTATGCTAAGAATACAGAATTTTTAAAAAATACTACCCAAAAGATTCCATGTTGATCTCTGGAGGAAACCTTGACACAGCAAAGAGAAGCTCAGTTTCAGTTCTTAACCTAGATTTCCATTTCTGGAATTACCCATGTTCTTATAACTATATCCAGTAAAGATGCAAAATCAAAGCAATATTCTTTAACATGCTTCCATCTCTTTATAATGCCTTTATATGTGTATATAAGTGTATATACAGTTAAGTCTCTATAAATTCTCAAGTTTTTAAAGGAACATCGATATTACTGAAAATAGAATAGACCTGGGCTAAAAGCCTAAGCTTTGATATTTTTAGAGAGGACTACACAACTAAGAATACCAAAACATCACTTTATAAAATACAATGTGTACTTTTTACATTTACCAGTAAGTGGCAATTTAGAATCAGATGAGATTTTAGAGTTGAGGAAGTGGAGGCCAAGTTAAAGGACTATCCCAAGGGGTTCTGCAGGAAGAAGTGGGACTAGAATCTAGTTAAAATGTGCTTTGTAACTTAGCTAAAATTTAATTTTTACTAAGTATGCAGTAGCACTAACATCTGCCTCCCACTTGATCTCCAGCATTTTAAACAGATTTTGCTTACCACCCTGTCTAAAGTGGCTTCCTCCAGTAGTTCATCATTCTACTCTGTTTATTTCCTCAATAGTACTTATCATTGGTTGTAATTACCTTGTTTATTTATGCCTTACCTGTTTTGTTTCCTAAACTCCAATAGCAACTTGGCAGAAGACTGCCTGTCCACATTGGTTAAGCAGTACTTGGCAGTGCCCGGCAGAATAAGCATGCAAACATTTGCAGCGTGAGAGAACTGCGCCCCACACCGTGCTAGATGTGCAGATCACCACAGAATCGGATGCACACTCCTTAGCACAGCCCTGGGAGGTAAGCGTCACCATCAGGGCCATCTCATAGGTCCAAACACGGAGGCCCTGAGAAGTCGAGTAACTTCCCCACATTGGTAGCCGGGGGCGGGGGAGGAGGAAAGCCAGGTTTATTTGATCTCAAAGTCTCAGAATGAGCTAAGGAAGAGAGCGGATTTCATGTGTCAAGGTCAAATTTGTGCAGGACAGAAGAGGAGGACAAAGGTGCAGCTAGAACGGAGGAAACAGGCAGAGGCACATCAGCAAAGTCAGGCCCTGGGGGTTATTCAGTACATCCAAGAACCCGCTACAACCAGAGTTCTAGATAAATCACACATTCTCAGATTTCAAACAATGTATTTATGTGTGTGATCTTCAAATAAGTCACTAAAGACAAGGGGTAGGGGTATAGGGAGGAAAGAGCACGCCAGGCAAAGGAAACAATATTAATAATAATAATCTGGAGAGTGATGATGACTCAGCAGTTTGGTGTGACTGAAGCAAGGTGGGTAATGGAGGTAGGAAAACAAGAAATATGGAAACGAGGAATATGGTTTAGAAAGGCAGACAAGGGGTCTGGATCACAACTTCGATTTGTAAAAGGGTTTGGACTTTATTCTCTTATAAGCAACAGAGATCCACCGTCAAGTTTTAAACCTATGAATAATAGGATCAGTTCTGCATTTTTTAAAGATTACTCTGAAGACTAGTTTGGAGTGATTCAAACCTGAAGGTGGGGAGCTACTTAGAAGACTATTTCAATAACCCCAGTGATGAGGGCCTTAACTGAGGCATTTGTAACTATTTAGTCCCTGGCAACAGCTTTAGCCAAATAGAAATGGTCTGGAAAAGAATAAAAAAACTAGTTCAATTTTATACATAGTGAGTCTGAAGTGACTGTGTGATACCGAAATAGTTACTCATACACAAATTTTAGAAATCCTAGATTTAAGCAAAAGTTTAACTGTTTTCCTCATTGCAAGAGTCTTCAGTGCCTTTACTCTGCCATATCCCATAGAGAGGACATAATATGCAGTTTAACTAACTTATTTGGACAAGAGTATTTTTCCTAAGCTATCTATTAGTATTTCTCAAGACAATGAGCTTCCTTGGGAAATGTTATTCTAGAAGTTTTCAACTGAGTGAAGAGTGAAGAGTTTTTTAAACTGGCTCAAAAACAATCAGAAAGCAGACCAAAAAAAAAAAAAAATGCACTTGAATAATCATTAAGGTGTAAAGAATGATCCTGCATGGCTCAGGTACGAGAGTTCTGTGACGGATAGTAGAAATGGGAAAATCTGTCTAGTACTATGTAGCCCTGTGAAATATACTAGCAAAGAGTGAAACAGATGTAGAGGTTGGTAGAAAGGCCAGCTCTGCCCCAAAACAAAAAAAGAATACTGCTAATAATGTAGTAACTGTGTTAACAGCCAACCAGAGGACATACACATTAGGGAAGGCCAGAAACTGTCCCCTCCTTCTAGGCTTAAGGAGACACAAAAGGAGGCCTTGGAACAAGCTTTCTTTGTTCAGGAAGGAATCACTGGAGAACTCTCCCTTAGTTACGTAAATACAAGCAAACCACCTACTGCTCAAAGGAGAGAAAGTAAAGAAAGCCTTTGTGGGCTGACAGAGGTTGACTCCTCACATTAGCCCTGGCAGGAGAGCCTCCTGTGGGTTGGAAGTTGGCTGATTTTGCAGGAAAAGTCCAGGGCCTTCTGGAAGAACAGAGACCAGCGATCCCAAATGCTGCTCGACGAGTTGAAGTTGGTACTCCCGTAGTGGCTGAGTAAGGAGACTCTGACTCAAGCTTGCTGGCTGGAAAGAATACCATGAGCTGCTGAACAGTATTCACTGCTAAGCCTGGGAAATGTGGCCTGACCAGGTTCAATGCAGAAGCTAAAATTTGTCGGGGTGGAAGGAAGCTGGTTTGGGTAGTGTCACACTGAGCCACACTGTAACTATAACAGCATGCCAGCATCAGAGAACAAGAGCTACTGAAAAAACCTCATGGGACCAGTCTTCAATAGAACCATGCTAGTAGACCATCACCCGGAAGTTGATCTCCTTGTGGTGTTTTGAAACAAGACTGATTAGGGCCCTATGACTGCAAAAGCCCCACAGACTCTTGAATAATTTGGGATGAGAAACACTTTGAGAAATGTCAAACTTCTCAAGAGTGAGAATTCAAAAAATAATTGTAAAAAGAGATTATGTTTACATGCCAAGATAATTCATCCTAGTTATATACAGATATATGAAAAACATTTCTAATTGTTGATCAGTGCACATGCACTAGCCAATATGTACCTTTCAAACCATGCCAATGTGAAGTCTCTGAAACCACCTGCACCTGCATGAAGCTCACAGGTCTTTGGGCAGGGAGGTTTTCTTGTGACCAAGAAAGCCAGGTAAAATTCCAAGGAGATGCACAGGTAGTAGGGAACCGATTACAGGTTCTCAAGTATTGTTGTGTTGGGATGTATGTGATGCTTCAGAGGGCAAGCTCCCCATCACCCACAAGCACTGGAAGTAGTGATGAAAATGTGGAAATTAACCAGCATCCAGGTACAAATGCTGAGAGGCTAGCCTGGGCTAATAGCACAGGCTGGGCAAGAAGAGGTCCTTGCACTTTTATACATGCACCCTGAGGTGTCCTAGTTAGGCTGGGAAGGGTGAAAAAGTGAAAACACACAAACTATAGGACACACCCAAGCAAACACTCTCATAAGATGTATTATAAGGCATTACAGATGGGCCAGAAATTTGAGCTCACAATGTCAAGGCAGCTTGATAGCAGCATGTCTCTGCTAATAAACTGGGGGGGAAGAGGGTAAACACCTAATGGCTCTTAGTGGAGATGGTATAGACAGTTGTGAATTTCCATTACACAGACAATTTCCAAGCCTTTTTCTACATTAAGTTAACCATGTATCCTTTGGTTTTCTCAGCAAACTTATTTTTAAATGGCAATTTAAGGCAAAGAACCAAACCATTTCCTATCCTGAATCTGATGTAGCTGCTAATTTAGTTTATATCCTAGGGGGAAAAAACATTTATTGAGTGTTAAGGTATCAACTGCCTTCAGGAGAAGTTTCACTGCAGCTTTCAGCTGATCTCTATACACACACACAAAGTTAAACCTATTCTTACCACAAAAACCTAGGAAAAATGTAAGTTATAAATAACCATATGGGTGATGCATACATACATGTGTATTATAATTTTCTTAATACTTTGAGCCAGAAAGTATAAAACCAAATAAACTTTCAAAAAATACCACTACAATCTTCTTTTTGACTTTACCCATATCTACATTCAGAACCCTGACTGATCTGTATCTACCCAACTACTGGTTCCATACTGGATCTATTGGTTCATTCAATCATTTCCTGAGCAATATGCCAGGCATTTTACATAAATTAACCCTGTTTTCACAATAATTCTGTATGATAGAAATTATTATCCCATTTATAATGAGGAACCTGAGGTTCAGAGGAATGAAGTGAGAGCCCAGAGGTCACACAGAATCCTCTAGCGTTTTCTGACTTCTTGGACCATTTTGTGCAAATCAGTGAATATCTCCAAGCCCTATTCATCCCCAGGTGAATGTGTTGGAGGCCTCTTTCAGTCCTTTCTACCCTGTGGTTTTAAGGTCATCTTCAAATCTTTCTGTATGGCCTAAATACATAGATACAGCTTGGGGCCTCAGGAAGAAGTGAGCTCCCAGTCTGCAGAGGCATACATGTCCATTTGCTTGATCCTGTAGAGCACAGACAAACTGGAGAAGGATGTCTGATGGCTTAGAGAGTCTCTTTCAAACCTGAAGATCTATGATACTGCTTGGGTCAATGGTAAAGAACAGAAAGCATTTACCACAAAGCTGGGAATATACCTCTACATAATTATTTACACACTGCAAAACAGAGATGTTCTAAGACTCAGTCTTCATACCTCCTTTTCTATATATGATAAAAGATGTAGAGGCTACCAAATGGTCTCCAAGTTGTGCGGAACTGTGGTAATAGAAGAGTTATCTACACAACTGAAATCATCTGATTGACAAAACCAGGTGAATCACTTAGTTCTCTCCACCAAAAGTCAGAGAAATCTAAGGAAAACTGGCTTGAAGAAGAAAAATATTGGTTCATGTCATGGAAAAATCCAGATATATATGGATTTGGCTTTGGGCACAGCTTTATTACAGCCACACATGATACCAGTAGCATCCTCCTCAGCTCTGTTTCCTCTAAACTGGGTCTGTTTTGAAACTCCATGCAGTACCCAGATGGCTGTGGCTCTTCCAAGCCTCAAAGCCGGAGGCGATCACAACAGAACTGCCCCTAAAAATGTCTCAACACATCATCTTGGTCCCAACTGAGTGACCTGCCCCACCCCCAAACCCTTCCCTATGGCCAAAGAGATGAGGTATTCTAATTGATTAAACCATCCAAACTATATAACTGGAAAAGGGTGCTTTCTCAAAGGAGATCCAGGCCCATATAAGAAGGGAGAAAGACAGCTGTGCAAAATAAAATAGATTAACCCTATGACACATTAGAAAGAAAAAGCTTATTTCCTCATCTCACCCCTGCAAAGTCATTAATTCTTGCACTCAATTCAAAATTCAACCCCTATGTTTACTGCTGAATCATAAATCAATTAACACTAGAAATGACAGTTGTAATAGTAACAATGAGAGTAATAACTAATAATTATCAAGTACATCCCTTAAACCTAAATACTCTGTTAAACACTTCACATCGCCAATTTATAGATGAGGAACTGAAGCTCAACCAAGTTAAGTGACTTGCCTAAGATCACATACTTGTAAGGAGTATAACCAGAATTCAAACCAAGATCCAACTCAGAAACCATATTCTTAACCCAAACACACAATTACCTCTCTCTCAATAATGTTCTTACCTGTAACCCTGCCCCACCTCTAAGCCAATGCTCTGACTTCCTTTTGGCAGTGCCTGTCCTGAACCTTAACACACTGCAACTATCCTATTGCTACTAAAATCAGCTAGAACTACTTTCGGTTAGGTGGGATTTTCTTTGATTCAAGAAAACCTATCACCTTACACTTGAAAGGTGCTTAACAATGCTTGAAACAACAGATGTGAAGTCTGTCGGTAGCAAGATGCAGGCCCTTCCACCACCCAGAGCAACCAAAGGAAGGAGCTGACTTCATCACTCATCTGGACAACAGCAGCAACAGGATTTCTATTACTCACTAGAAATGGTCTCATTGAAGAAAAATCCCATGTGCTTCCGCACTGTAAATGTGCCAACAGACAGCTCAGTAGGAAACATTTTCAAACAGCAAAATCGTTAGTCAGAACATGACAATCTGAACAGAGGAATAGAATATCATTTATGCAGCATGGAAGTGAGGAAATTTATGGATCCTGTTGCAATGTAAAAAGTATTATAATTAATAACGGCTAATTTTCTAGGGCAGGAAGTTTATTACATTTCTTAAGCAAAGAAGTCAACTGAGACAACTTTACTTTTTTTGTTATTATACAGTCAGAAAAAGATTGGAGGCAGGGAGGGGCAGAGGGAAAGGGGGAGAGAGAGAGAGAATCTTAAGCAGGCTCCACACCCAGCACAGAGTCTGACAGGGGGTTCGATCTCACGACCCTGAGATCATGGACACTTAACTGACTAAGCCACCCAGGCACCCCAAGATGGATCTTTTTTAACAGAAGTCAACTTGGGTGTCTCAGTGGCTCAGTCATTTAAACATTTGCCTTTGACTCAGGTCATGATCACAGGGTCCTGGGATCAAGCCCTGCATCGGGCTCCCTGCTCAGCAGGGAGTCTGCTTCTCCCTCTCCCTCTGCCACTCCCCCTGCTTGTGTGCTAATAAAATCTTAAAAAAAAAAAAAAAAAAGTTAACCTTCTAATTTACTAAACTCATTCCCCATCCCTGTGTGATTTGAAAAACAAAATCAAGTTATAGAAAATGCTCAGAAATATTCTTTTTTTGACACACGAGTTTGAATTAAAATGAATATTCTCCTAACACTGGGTAAAGAGCTCAATACTAGGAATTAAAAGTAATGCTGAAAGGCAAAATTATCATAAGCTCCTCTAGAGTACCCACCAAAATGTGTGCTCTTCACTATCTCAAAAATTAAAAAACTTTCATTCGTGTTAACACATATAGCATGCTAAATCCTCTCTTTCTAGAGAATAATTAGATGTCAAGTGACAGATCAAACTTTTTAAGTTCATAAATTCCTTTGGTTTTCCCAGGATTTTGCTAATTTCCAAAAGAAAACTATCCATATCAAAGCCTATGATTCAGGGTAGATTTCAGGAACCCAGAACCAAGGGAGAACATAGACAAAGATTAGGGAGCAGACTACACCACAATGGAGAAGTGGGGGGGAAGGTTAGCTCAAATCCAACTGCCTGTGTACATATGAGAATCTGTGAAACATTTGTTCAGGTAGAGTTCTTAATTTCAACTACCATTATACTAAAGGCTTATGCAGTATCCTAAATCTTTCCTCTCTTTTTAAAAAAAAAAAAAGTGTAATTAGATGCCAAGTCACAGATCACTTGTGCTTTAATTTTCATAGATTCCTTTGGTTTTCTCCCATGAGTTCAGCCTTCTCCCTGCGCATTTCCACAGCAGCGACACCCAGACGTAGATGGCAGACAAGAAAAACAAAGGCCTGGGAAGTCAGAAGGTCTGATCCAGATCCTAACCAAGGACACCTTGAAATCACCGTTAAACCTCCCCATTTCTTAGTTTCCTCATCTGAGAAAGGAGAAGACTTGCTTGTTTCCTTCACATGACTATCATGAAACTCAAATGAGGTCAGGGATATGAAGTACTCTCCAAGCTTCAAAATGCTACCAAAGCATTAGATACTATTACAATTAATATATTCCTAGGCA
Organism: Callorhinus ursinus; assembly: GCF_003265705.2. NCBI lineage: Eukaryota > Metazoa > Chordata > Mammalia > Carnivora > Otariidae > Callorhinus > Callorhinus ursinus. The sequence goes on along the minus strand of NW_027397071.1, from coordinate 11,103,874 downwards.
AAAAGATGCCAAATACACATGAACCCTAGATTTGTTATTTTTATCAATTGAGGCAGACAGGGGGGCATATAGTTATAGATACTCTCTTTTTATGTTAATTGAAAATTTAATTAAATCCCAAGGAATGAAGAGAAATAAACTAACCTGTTTGCATCCTATTAAAATTTATAGTCACAATACCAGGTATGATTTAGTCTCTATATCAACACACTATTCACATTTTTTAATGTAAAAATTAAAAACTGCATGAACTGTCCAAGTTCTGTCACTTACAGCCCAGGATCTGCAAGTAGGGATGATAATGGTACCTACGTGGAGGGACTGATATGAAGATTGAGTCAATATGTGCAAAGTACTTGGACTGCTATGTGAACGTTTGCACCATGGTAGCAATGAGAATCAGCAAGATCTGGGTTGAAACCATTGCTCCGATCTCTACTAGATGTGTGATTTGAATAGTACTTACATCTCAGAGGGCCATTGTGAGGATTAATGATTATATATTTATGTATGTGTATGTATATGTATATGTGTATGTGTGTGTTTGTGTGTGTGTACATATATACATAGAGAGAGAGAGATTGAAAAGACACCAATTATCTCAAAAGTTTTCAGTAAGTGGTAGGATCGATGGCTTTGCTTAGAGTAATAATGTTTAATGGTAGTAATACTGGCAAGGTATGAAACAGCATCCTAAATTCTTAAACTTTCAGTGGTTTATTTAGGCCAGATACAGTTTTGGAAGAGATAACTGCACCAATCTTGGCAGTAGCAAAAATGTATGCGATTTTAAAGTGCTGAGTACAGGATCAAGTTCTCAATGACATCCCCAAGTTTAACTCTGTTTCAGACTTATCATGGCCAAAATATTTTAAGTAGACAGAAACACATTTACCCTTGAGAAGCATACAGTTTACTCCTTCACATTCAACTCTATTATCTCAACTCCTACAAAAGCTTCCGTTGTGTAAGTGCACAGCGGTATTCCTCTAGAACAAAGCCATGTGTTTCCAAAGAATTTAGATGATTTCCCAGTCTTTGTCAACACCATTTCTTACAAACCAATGAAAAATGAAGAACTCCTTGAAAAGCTTTAAGAAGTCTAGACCTTTTTTCATTTTTCATTTCCCTAATTCATTTTCATTTTTCATTTCCCCAAAAGAGTGAAAAGAAAATCAAAAAATACTTTTTTTAAAAATTAGGGGGGAGGAGTCAAAGACTAAAGAAAAGATCTTTTTAAACTATGAAAATGTTTTTTAGGGCTAACAACTTAGAGGACTATTCACCTTACCTGGAATTCTAGTTGATTCCTCTTCGTCTTCATGGCTTCACTTCCTGGCCACAGACAAATATGCTACCAACCTCCCGACCAGGCTTGGTTTTCAGTTGCTTTTATTTGTTATGTTATCCTCCATCACTTTTTTGGACCTCAAAACAGTTAAATCACAGCTTGCCAGAGGAAAAAGGAATCTTAGAAACCATGGTCTTACACCCATTTCCTTTTGCACAGGCTTCCAAACTGACAGTCTGATGAATGAGAAGACTGGTGACTTCCAGAAGATGACAAAGGGACTATGGGTCAAGAAGCCAAGGCTTCTCTTGCCCGAGGCAAGGTGGCTCACCCATACTTGCATCAAATTTCAGCATCAAATTTTTTATGTGTCTGTTTCAAGTTTGTGCAATTTATTCCCATTGTCAAGCATACCAATCCACTGCTTGGGTTTCACTTTATAACTAAAATATTACATCTTAGAAATCAAATGAAGTGTCACTCTCAAACAGCCTTTTGATGAGATACTAACACCTGAATTACAAGAGTAAGGGTAAACTTCTGAGTATCATTTAGTTTTTTTTTTTTTCCTAATTCTTATGGGCTTATTTTCATAATGCAATTATGTCAGCGGGGGCTAAAATAAGGTCACCTTAATTACCTCTTTTATGACTTCTCACATGCAAAAAGTTTGTTTATGCCCAGTCACTTCAAAATAAATGACCACACTTTTAAAAGAATAATTTCTGTCACCTATTACACACAAGTGTTTGGTCTACATACAAGTAATAACAGCAAATAGAACAATTTACATGTGGCAAATATCATTGAAGTCCAACAAGCTAACATGTGTCTGCTGGAATCCAAGCAATAGGAATTACTTAACAATCTCAAACATTTTGGATTCATGTCTTCCTGGTCACCTACCCAAGTATCAAAATAGAGGGGAAGCAGAACATTCTCAATTTCCAAAAATTAGGTGCTTTTCAGATATAGAAAAGACTGGAAGGGAAAAAATACTGGTCCTACTATTTGTAGGATGGAAAACCGTAGTCCTACCCTCTGAGGTAGCCAATAGGAAAAGCTACTTCTGGGTAAAAAGACTCTCCTTGTACTGCTTTAAATAAAAAAATAATTCTAGTCCTGGGGTACAGGGGTAGCTCAGTCGGTTAAGGGTCTGACTCTTGGTTTTGGCTCAGGTCATGATCTCATGGGTGGTGAGATCAAGCCCTGCGTTGGGCTCTGTGCTCAGTGGGAAGTCTGTTTGAAGATTCTCTCCCTCTGCCTCTCCTCTCACTCGCTCATGCTTGCTCGCTCTCTCTCAAATAAATAAATCTTTAAAAATAATAATTCTAGTCCCATTTGGACAATGTTGTTATTTGCTTTTTTGCTAAGTCATCTACATGTGAAATTTAATTACATAATGCAGATACTTAGACCACTTAAGTCACATGTCCTTCAACAAGAAACAATAAATATTTGATAAAATATTCCCCAGTAAAAGAAAATACACAGAAAATGAAATGCGATTACCTTTCCAAAGTCACGAACATCAAACAGGTCAAATGCTTCAAAGAGTTCACTCTTTCTCATTCCAAAGGTCTCGCAACAGGCCGTGAGGAATGTCCTTATGTTCTTCAAACAGAGAAACTGAGGAATAGGAAATAGCTATTAGTATATAGTGAATCATTCTGAATGCTCTATATCCTCTACCCACCCAGAATGCTATTAAAAAAAAAAATGGAGGGGAAAAAAAAAATCAATCAACTTTTGAGGTTGCTTTTCAATTAATCCAGCAGTATTCACTGAGTACCCGCTTAGGCACAGGTGTTACATCTATGAAGATACACAAAATTTCTGCCCTCGTGAAGTGTCATGAAAACTTGTGAAACCTACATTTTAATAAGAACAGACAGACAAGAAAAAACTCAGCAACAAAAACGAAAAAGTAAATATTTTATTTTCATGTTGTGGTAAGTGCAATGGAAAAAAAACAAAGAGAGCCAGGAAGAGGGATCAGGAGCAGTGGTGGGCAGGGTGCTTAAATGGATAGTTAGAGAAGGTGTAAGTGGGAAAAGAGCAGGTAAGCAGAGACCTGAAGGGGGTGAAGGAACAAGCCATGTGAAGTACAGGAAACAGCATTCCAACTTAAAGTAGCATCCCATGGCAAAGCCCTGAGACAGAAGTATCTGAGGTGTAAGGAAGGGGCCAATGTGGCTGGAGCAGAGTGAGTGACAGTGAGAAAGGTAGGAGGTGAGCTAGAAAGGTAATGGGGTCAGATGACGAAAGACCTTGTTGGACCAGCTTTTACTCTGACCAAGACAGAAGTCATTTGAGGCTTTGGGGCAGAGGAGGGATATGATCTGATGTTTTACTGGGGTCTTTCCAGCTGCTATTTTTAATATAGATGGAAAGGGGGTGGAGCAAAGATAAAGACTGGGAAAGCAGATAGGAGGGTAAGAGACAACCCTGGGAAGACCAGGTATTATATTTCGACCACGTTAAATTTGAGATGCCCATTACTCATCCAATGGAATGGGGGCAGCAGGCAACTAGATGACTTTTATAAAGTCTGCAGTCCAGGGTACAGGTGTGTACTCCAGACATAAATTTGGGAGTCTTTAGAGTATACAGAACATTTTTAACCATGATGTTGCCTGAGAGGACTTCAGCAGAAAACAGAGGAAAGGACCTGGGACTGAGTAATCTTAGATCAGGAAAAGAGCCCACCAAGAGGCTGAGAACAAGTGACTGGTGAGGAAGGGGGAATAATCAGGAGAACAGGTTTTCCCTGAAGTAAAGAAAGTTTCTAGAAAGAAGGAATGATAAACTCTGCTAGCTGCTCAGGACAGGCAGATAAGATTTGACCAAGCACTGTCCATGGAGTCTGGCACTGTGAAGGTCATGGGTACACCTTGATAAAAGCAGGTTTCATGTGGAGCAGAGTGCTTGGAGCAGGTCTAAGAGACAATGGGAAGAGAGGAAGTGAAGAGAGAATATATAATATAGACTCTTAAGGAGTTTGCTGCAAAGGGGAACAGAGGATTGAGGAGGTAATCAGAGAGACAAGTCAAAGAAGGCCTTTTTAAAAAACAATGGAAGCTGTTACAACATGTTTTTATTTTGATGAGAATAATTCAGTAGAGAGGAGAAAGTTGGTCGTGCAAAAGAGAAGGTGAGTCACCCGAATGAGGTCCTTGAGTAGGCAAAGGGGTGGAGAGTGGGGGCTCTGCTGCTCATGTGGAGAAATCTAACTTGGAGAGAGAATGCTCAGTTCATTAATACTAACAGGAGGAACAAGAGGGAAGGCAGATCCATTGACAATTTTTTAAAAACAAAATTTACTTTCAGTATCCAAAAGACTCAGATCCACCTAAGCAAAACACACACATACCCTGAAAGTGAATTACTTCTTTTTGGAAATATGAGCTGCAGTGGCAGTTCCCAATAAGTGAGAAACCCATCAGCTAAATTGAGCATTCTTTTTTTTTTTTTTTAGCACTGTCAATGTTTTGTTGTTTTGTTTTTCATATATATATTTTTTTAAATTAGAGCATGTTTTACTTCCTTGGTATTTGAGACATTCAGATTTTTTACAGGCTTAACTCAGATGCAGTTTGATCCTTTACAGGAATCCTTCTCAGAGGCTTAAATATTTCAGGAGGGGTTAAAATCACAGGGGAAGCATCATAAACCCTTTGAAGCACAAAGGCAGAAGCCAATCAGCACATGGAGTTACCACTTGCACTTTAAAAAATTCATAAGAGACCTTTACAACACAGAAATCACTCTACATGTAGCTCTTCCACATAGGATTGCTTATTTACAGATTAAAAGCCTTGCATTCTGCCAAGATAGACAATAATTACTCTCTTGGGGATTATGCAACGGCTCTCTTGCAATATTTTTTACATAATTAAGTGCCCAACTCATAGCTCACCAAGGAGAAGCATAATTGCACATGCCACCCTCTGAAGATTTCTCACCAAACCCAGATTTCACCCTGTATAGGAAAAACTACAGTAGACTTCCACTCAAGTGCTTCCTTAACTCAGAAAAGTATTATTTCTAAAAGTTAAAAAAAAATGGAGTCATTACTGCATAAATATTTAAAAGCAGGTCTTCCCCTTACTTCTGGAACCAACCTTAACCTTATTTGACTCTTAACTAGTTCAATTCTATTAAATTCCACAAATATTTACTGGATTTGGAAAAGGTCACTGGGATGCTCTCATTTTTTGAGGCAATCCTCGGATTTGGTCTTCCCTGTAGGTATTTCTTCAGTCAACAGTTTTTGAATACCTACAACATTCCAGACACTGAAAATGCTAAAAATGAGTAACACAAGGTTCTGCCTCAAGCTTGTCTGTTAATCTTATTCGGAGATTTTTCACACTTATCTGAAGTTTAGCTAATTACACCAGGATCACATTTCACTTGATGTTCATGGGTGCTCAGCTCTGTGCATGCACAGGAACAAAGTTGAGGGATGGAGGAAGTCGGCCCCAATACCATTGCAGAAGCACTGGACAAAGCTGGGACTGACAGCCTGCCTGCCACTCCGGAGACACAGGTTTTGTTTTCATCGTGCTGAGCTTGTTCTTTTTCCAGTTTATTTTTAAAAATTTCAAACCAAAAGTTGAAAAGATAGTACAGTGAACACTCCACCTATTCAACAACTGGAACATACTGCCATATATACGTGCTTTTATTTTTTTAAAGACTTATTTTAAAGAGAGAGAGAGAGAGCGCGCACACACAGGGGGAGAGAGTCTTAAGCAGACTCTGCGATGAGCAAAGAGCCCGACTCCAGCTGGATCTCAAGACCGTGAGATCATGACCTGAGCTGAAATCAAGAGTTAGACGCTTCACTGAGTATACCACCCAGGTGCCCCTATATATGTGGTTTTATACGCCAACTCTTTATTTATAAAATGTATTTTGCTGAAGTATTTGGAAGCAAGTAACAGATATCACAACACTTCACTCCTAAATAGCTCAATATGCATCTCCTAGGAATGAAGATATTTTCCTACATACAATACCATTATCACACCTAAGAAAATTAATAATTCTGTTATCTAATATCTATTCCATATTCAAATTTCCTCAGTTGCCTACCCTATGTCTCCTTATGCTATGTCCTCCCCAGTCTAGGATCCAATTAAATTCTACCCATTGCATTTGGTTGCTTTATTTTTGCAGTATCTTTTAATTGAGAAATTCCACTACCTTTTATTTTTAAAACACTGACTTTTTGAAGAGTACAGACAAGTTGTCTTATAGAAGGTCCCACATTTTGCATTTGTCTTACTATTTTCATGGTATCATTAAACCTGTTCCTCCATCACCTGTATTTACAGTGAACCAAAAGCTAAGTCTAAATGCAAATTAAACAGTTCTGGCAAAAACACTTCAGACTATGAAATTCATATTTCATAACATCTAATGATACAAAATGTTAAGTTAATCCATTATTATTGATGCTAGCTTGATCGCTTGGTTAGGATGTTTACTGCCACATCTATTGTAAAGGTACATATGCCCCTTTATATTAGTAAAATTCCTAGGGGTGATAATTTGGTACCATGTCATATTTCTCAATAATTTTTTACCATGACTTACCATCCACTAATAACCCTTGCTTTGATTATTCCACTTGGGACTACAAAATAGTGATTTTTCTGATTCTATCATTCCTTCCATAATTATTAGCCGGTATTCTTACAAAAAGAACTTTCACTGCCCTCCCTCCCACCCTTTTTACTTGTGTAATAATCAACATCATTTTTTTTTGATGTTCATATTGTCCCAAACTTGGCCATTTTGGGGTCCCTTCAAAGTGGTTCCTTTGTCCTTTTAACGCCATTTTCTTCATTTTCTTATAGCAAGTTGTCCCAAATCCACATCATATGTTCTTTGCTCTAGTTCTGGAATCAGCTATTTATCCAAGCAAGTCCGTTCCCACTTACATGGCAAATGGTATTTAGAAACAAAAGTCTGAGCACCAGCCTGCTCCCAGATTACATGAGCCAATTTTATCAAACACACCAATAACTCCATCCTTTGCTTAAGCAATCTATCACAACAGAAAGAGTTAATGTAAACAAGATTGGCCTAAATGATCTCTAATGTGCCACTCAGATAATTCTACAATTTTCTTTGTGGAATGCTTAATAAGCCAAATCTTATCTTACTCTGCCAAGATGAAGGAAAGTTGAATTTACTGAAGATGACTGATGAACACATGAGCTTGTTTTATGCTTAGAGATGTGATTGGTGTTTTGACATTATTATTTCAGTATAAGTTTTTTCTCCCCAGTTTATAAATTCTTTTAGATTAGTAGCCATGTGATAGTTCTTTGTATCATCTGTGGTAGCATAAAACATTCTGACTTCAGAGATGGTTTACAACACACAAGGACAAATATATCTCATTATTTCATAACCAAACCTCGTGTTTGATCAAAAACTATACAACTTTGCTAAAGCATTTAATTTATATGAGATAACTTTAGGACTTTTTAGAATTTAGGATTCAAATTTTAAGAATCAGAATTTTAAATAGCTTCAGGATTTTTTAAGTATTAAATGTATCCACACAAGACAGTTACCAAAATTAAAGATATACAAAAGTCTAAACAGCAGTTTCTCATCTAACAAATATTACTGAGGTGCAGATCATATGCTAGGCATCATAAAACTTCATAAAACATACCTCCAATTGGGTACTCCTTTAATTTATTAAACACATGTTAGTGGAATGAAACTGCCAAGAACTAGGTATTTTTAGAAAGCCAGTATGACCCAAACTGCCCTTAGAACAGTTATCCTGGTCAGGCAGAGCATCCAGACCAGTGAATGCACAATTACATAATGTGTGGTAACTGCCAGAAAGAAAGCACTCAAGGTTCTTTGGGAGTCCTGGAATATCAGAGACAGCTTTCTGGAATAAGTGACAGATGAGATGAGAGCTGAAGTGCAGGTGAGAGTCAACCAAAAAAACAGGAAGAGTGGCTGACATTCAGGGACAAGAAAGGAAGGTGCCAGACTTGGGGTACAAGGAAGTACCAGGGAAACTGCATAGCATGTGTATGATGAGCACAAGATGAGGCATGGACTGCTGGGGGCACTGGAAGTGGTACCAAATGGACACAACCTTCTGGAGGGCAGCAGTGACAGTGGGGCTGGAAGGGGGAGCTGGAAAGGGAAGCCAGGGTTTACAAGGCATGCCAAAGGGATGTGTGCTTTCTCCTAGAAGCCATGGTAAGGTTCAAGGGTTTTAAATAGGAAGGTAGAACACTCAGCTCGCATTTTATGAGTATTATTATACTAATTTTTGAATGTTTACTATGTACCAAGCTCCGTGCTAATGTTTATGTCCTTTAACCCTCATGACAACTCAAATCAGGAAAGTTTTCATTTTCTCTTTCATGCATACTTTTATTCAAGGTTATATAACTGCATTTGCCAAAGTAATAGAGTCATGATTCAAATCCAGACACTCTTGCTACCGAGCCCACATCCTTAACTACTGTGTTGTACTAGCTCCCTTTTGCAGTGTGCAGATTAAACGTTTTCTTTTCTCTTTATTAGGGAGATGATATGGGTTAGGTGGGCAAAACGGGACAGTTAGGATGCTGCCATAGTAATTTAACAAAAAGATTATGGTGATCTGAATCATGGAACACTACATCAAGAACTAATGATGTACTGTATGGTGACTAACATAATAAAAATAAAATTTAAAAAAATAAAAAACACTATGAGACAAAAAACAACAAAAAAGATTAGGGTGATTTGGACTAGGATAGTAGGAACTGAAAAAACTCTATGAAGTAATATGGAAAGGAAATACCCAGTAACTGATTGAATATGCGTGGGGTGGGTAGGGAGAGAGAGAAAAGAGAAGAATTAGGAATTATATCCATAGCTCTGTTGTGGGCTCTGCACCTACAGTAAAGGCACTCACTGGAAATGGTAGCTCAGCAGCTGGGGGACAGGGTGTGTGAAAAGGAGCCACAGATGGGAGACAGTTAGCTCTTGTCTTCATGTCTGGAAAGACCCAGTAATGAGAGAGTCTAGGCAGCATCTTGGCAATATCCAGTAATGAGTGACATATTCTAACAGCAAAGGCACCAGTCTTCAGCCACCACACTCACCCTCTCCGCCCCTTCAGAAACACATGAGCAGCCTGCTTATTTATTGCAAGTGGAAAAATTAAAATGGTAGAGAAGCACTCAGTAGATGCAGATAACCTTCAAAGAAATTTTTAACACCATCAAGGTCTAAGACACCCCCAAATTATCCAGAGCTCTCCAGATTAGATACCGTTTCATCACCAGATAGTTATCACAAGAGACAAGGCTTTTCAAGGCGCAGCCTCCTACACAACCACTTCAATGCTAGCAATAGTGATGTTCCAGAAAGGAAACGTTTAAAGGTCAGACTGTGAAAGTTCCCTATAGAGCTCCTAGACAATCTTTCTTTTCCCTCTACTCCTTTTACAAGGTGTACAGTTGCCTCTTCCTCTATGTGCGTAAGAGCTATTTTGACTTTCTCAATGATATGGGCACAAGCGGGATCATTTCCCTTTTTTATTTGAGAAAACTAAGCATCGACTTCTCTAAAATTGTGAGCAAAAAATGGACCAGTTGTGTTAACTGATGCTACGGAACAGGAAAAAACCTCCACAGTTTATTGTGAAATGAACTACTTCAATCCCATCCGAGAAATGGTATCTCGTGGGAAGGTTGATGATTTCTAATATAGCTTCACAGCCACGTATACTTGCTGACTTACTGCAGTTTTCACAAGGACCACCAACAGTCAAGCTGCGTGACGAAGACAAGTTCTCAGGGTCTCATTTTTTTTAAGATTTTATTTATTTGGGGGGGCAGAGGGAAAGGGAGAAGCAGACTCCCCACTGTGTGCGGAGCCAACTCAGAGCTCAATCCCAGGACCCTGAGATCAAGACATGAGCTGAAGGCAGATGCTTAACCATCTGAGCCACACAGGTGCCCCTTGGGGTCTCATTTCTTGATGGAACGCTCATTATCCCATTTGAAGGAGAGACTGAATTTGAGAGTTTAACATAATTTGAATTATGAGTGGCTGTTAATGAGCTGATCGACAGTTTTGAAAGGCATGGAAGAGATCATGATGAAGCCTATTTACAAACTTTAAGGTACAAGAGTTTTCTTTTGTTAGCCGAGCCTCAGCTTAGACTTGGTCAAGTTCTGCTTAGTACCCCTGTCATCCTAACTCTATCCTCTATCCCTTTCCAAAGGAATCAATCATCCTTTGCAGAACTAGAAGGCAGGAAGGCATGGAAGAAAAATATCAATAAATCAAGTTTCTCTTTTACTGGGGTTTTCTATTTCTGTCCCTTTGGCCATATCTTCTCTCTCTCTCTACATTTGCCTTTTTAAAATTAAGAGCTAAATCCTACATCTTTTGGAAAGAAAACAAAAGGGAAAGAAAAAGTATAATTTTTATTTGTATAGGGACTCTGTCCTTTTCCCTTGTAACTCAGCAGATCCCAACAGAAGGGGCACTATCCACTGCTCTGTAAAGAAATCCTATCTGTAGATGCCTTCTGAATAATTATAAAATAATTATGCTGCACTTAGCATCCATTCAAGACTGCACAGTACCTTCAAATAATTTTCTTATTGATCCCATTTATTATAAATAAATGAAGACCCTAAAAAACATGCAGGGAAGAAGTCCAGAAAGGGAGGGGAGTTGTTTTCCTAGCTCCAATTTTGTGCTCCTCTATTTTCAATAAACTAAAAGCCATGCTGATGGCTGTCCAAGTTGCAAAGGATTTTTTAAAGGATAAAAAAAATTTAATCATAAATACAGTCATTTAATAACATTTAAAGTTGCAGGGTTTTTTTTTTCTTTCATTTTCTTCAATGATTAAACCTTTTATGGGTCATATGTAAATTTATGAAAGTGATCAAGCTCTAAAATGTAGGCCTAATTGTAAGAACACATGCATCCCATATACTCAAGTAGCACTCTGGCTCACACCTGTGATAATAACCATCTTGACTGTTCTCCCAACTATGGCCACATGAAATAAACATTTGCAAGTAGAGACTATATTTATTTCACCTATGTATCCATACAGTTTTTATAACAGACAAGTGGTTTTAATAAATAATAAACAATTGATGATGCAGTTTATGTGTTTAAAAAAATAAATAGCAACCACTCCTTGGTAGCCAGGGAACTCAAGGGGAGATTTTACATTAAATTATCATATCCTCTTACTTATATCTTAGTGTATCAATAGGTAGTCTTTATTAAATTACCCCCAAGAACTTTAGAATTTGGTGATCTTAATAATTATAAGTAAAATAAAGATTTTAAATTATTAAGCATTTATGTTCTTAAGCATCATTTCTAGTCTGGGTTGCCAGCCTCTGGTGTATATTCAGTGGGAGCCTGCTAACAGATTTTCAGGATTCCTGGCCAGCTGTCACCATCATACACACAAGCCCTTTGGTGCTTTCATCAGCCCTTGTCCTCAAAAGAGGGAGCACTGTACCCCTCTCCCTTGGCAACAACTTAGACCCTTAGTTACAAAGGTTATCTATCAACCCCAGCATTAGCCCTTGGACACAGAAAAGGTTAACAAACAGCATTCAATTCTCCTTATGTGTTTCTAGTCTTTGCACTGAAAAACTGAAAGCCTGGGAAGTGCAGAGGTCAAAATTAGCCTGAAACATCTATTTTACTAAGGTCATTAACCTGCTAAAGAAAGCACTGTATGTCAGTGCCTTTAATGAGAAAAATTAACACTCAACCATACTGTTATGTGGAATACAGCTAGCCCAAAGCACACTAAAAATGGCCCAGTCTGCATTCTAGAGAAGACTTGCTTGCAGGGTTCCCTATTACAGGTATGCAATCAATCAATCAATCAATCAAGGCATTTCTTTTTGCACAGACCATTAAGAGATAGTAGAATGCAGTAGCTAGAAGTCAGGCTTTTGATGGCGGGCGACAATAGTAACAATGTAGCTACAGTAGCAGTGATAGTCATAATCACAGTAGAACAGACATAGTCATAGTAACAGTTTAGAAGTGGCAGTGAGAGTAACAATCAGAATAGCATGGGAGTCGTGGTAGTAACAGTTTGCAACAGCAGCAGTGCTAGTAATCCGGGCGGAATGGGAGTAGAGGTGGAAGGCAGAGTGGCGGCGAAAGTGGTTATCCGCTGCTCAGGCATCGTCCCAGATGAAAACCAGTCTCCTGTGCCCTTATTCTAGGTGAGAAATGGACTGTCCTTCCAAGGAAGAGCATCCTTGTAACAGCACACTGGCCAAGAAAGCCACTCCTCGTGAAGCAGGAATTAGAATCCTGTGACCCTGTTACCACAGAAGGAGGGGAGCTGTGGTGATTCTTCATTAGAGACAACATTCAAAATGAGGAAAAAGCTTATGGACACAAATCTGGGTTGCTTTTAGAGAGGAGCTCTACAAATCCATGAATCCAGATAATGAGAATGAAACTTAGTGTTAGATCTCTAAAAGGAAAAGAGCTGTATACAAAAAAAAAAAAAAAAAAAAAAGAGGTCTGACTGCAGGCAACCCTGCCTCATGTACTTCCCTCCCCTACAAATAGCCACCTGAGAAAGCAGCCACAGGGGTCTTCACATGTCCCTGAGGAGTCGCCACCTTCTCCATCCTTTGCTGCTTAGCTCTCTATGTCCACCTCACTCCGTGGTACAGCCAGAGCAGGATTTGAGTAGTAGGAGACCCAGAAGGGTAGAGAACAGAGGCAAAAGCCTGAGTCCCTCCCTCCTCATTTAATCTGCCCTTGATGCTATGGGGTAGTTACTATTATAATTCCCATTTACAGATGAAGCAACTGAGGCAGAGACGTGAGATACGTGGCCTTAAGTCACATGGCTGGTAAGTGGTGGAGCAAGATTTCAAACCTTGCCTCCAAAGTCCAAAGTCCACACCGTTTACCAGTATCACATTCTATCTCCTTCTGGGCAGATACTGCCCCAAGCAAGGGAGTTGGGGGCCAAGGTCCTGCCCTCCAGGGGATGAGAGGAGAGATACAAAGGAGCAGAGAGCATTTTGATTCCAGTGTAGTAAGTAGAGAGGCAAGCATGTTTAGTGGGAGCCGGAAGGAAGAACACCCATCCGATGAAGGGGGGTAGGTTAAGATTCACTCCTCCACGGAAGTGGCTGAAATGAGTGTCCAAAAATGAACAAAAGGTCATGATAAATGGCATCTGGTGAGAAGCAAAGGCCTAGCTTTTGGGAGGAAATGCAGTTCATGTGGCCTCCACAGCCAGTGCAGGGAAGGGAGCATAAGAGATGAATGGCTGGAAAGCTAGGCAGGGGCCGGATCCCAAATAGAACTCAGGATTCACTTCCCAGAGAGGACAAGGCAATGCATCATAATAATGCTTGGACTCTACAAACAATAGCAAGTGATAAACGTGTATGCCCCACATATGACACTAAGCACTTTCCATGAAGTATCTCAGTTACTACGTACAACCACCCTATGAGGAAGACACTAGTATTATACTCTACCCATAAGGAATGGAGACACAGTAAATAACCCAAGGTCAATGGTAGAGCCAAATCCACCCCCTGCCAGCAGTGCCCCCTGCCAAGCTATGCTGCATCCTTGAGCATGGCGGGTAGGCAATGGCGGGCTCTACAGCAGCAGTAGGACCAGACTTCAGGCACCTGCCAGCTTAAGCAAACTTGGGGTCTGTCCCAAGGAAAGCAACTAAAAATGAAGAGTAACACATTTCCTCAAGTAATTTCAACTTCAGAAAGAAGATGCATTAAAAAAAAAAGAAAAAAAAAGATGCATTTTGGAGGAAAAAAACTCTTCTTAAAACAACAAAATGTTTCAATTTCCATTCAGATTAGAATACTTAGCTCTAGACCATACAATCTACCTTCCCTGCTTTCTTCCCTCACCTACCAAAGACAACATTCCTTACTTTATCTCCTAATGCCTTCCAGTAGGCTTCTTCTACACATAATTACATACATTCTATAAAACTTTGAACAAATTTGAAATGACTGAATAACTTTGGAACAAAATTATTCTCCTATATATCAAACATTGTTCTTTTGTGCCAAAATACATTCTATTTTCTCCCCACATTTCTAACCTAATTGTTATTCTATCTGTACCCACACTCCTCCCAATTTAGTATCACCCCAAATTGTATGCAAATATACTTCTCACTTTTGATTTTACTACCTGAGGGACTTCTTCATGATTTATGCTCCAAGTTTTAGCTCTGCCCACTATTTCACAAATTTTATAAAAATAAGCTGTAGTTTTTCCAAATTAAATATGAGTACACTGGGTCTGCACTAAAAACAGTTAATACAAGATCTGAACCAAAGATCAGATTTATATCTGATCCATATATGTATCATACAGATTATCCATATATTTATATATACATGTGCATACACAAACTTTTTTGTTAATACCGCTACTTCTATATATTTCCTTCTGAAAATATTAACCAAGTAGAATACTTAACCAAGTAGAAATACATCCTAATTGAGCACAGAAAATGCTCGTTTTTTTTTACCCCCACCCTTTTCTTAGCCTTCCAATAAACTCTGCCATCTTTATAACCAGGAGATCTGTACTGTTTAGAAAACCTGCTAACCAGGGGCACCTGGGTGGCTCAGTTGGTTAAGTGTCCAATTCTTGATTTTGGCTCAGCTCATGGATCTCAAGGTCATGAGATTGAGCTCCACATCAGGTTCCGCACTGCGTGGGGAGCCTGCTTATGAATCTCTCCCTCTGCCCACTGCTTGTGTTCTCCCAGCCTAAAATAAATAATAATAATAAAATCTGTTTAAAATATATATACATAAAAAAAAACCTGCTAACCAATCAATACTTCTCACAACATTGTCACCACACCTGTCTCAAACTCAATATATTAAGTTTCTAGTGGCGATAGAAAAATCTAAAAAGTAAATGGATGTATTTACCCAACTTCTGTTAACCCCAGAGTTAGATCCCTTGAATCCTCCCTTTCAAGTTTTCCAGTAAACTTATTTCCAATGAATTAAATGTCTCATCCTTTTAAAAATTTTTGTGTGGTGTTGACACACAATGCTACATTTGCTTCATGTGTACAACACAGTGATTCAACTTCTCTATTTGTTATGCTGTGTTCACAAGTGTAGCTACCATCTGTCACCAAACAACACTACAATATTCATTGATTGTATTCCCTATGCTCTACCTTGTAATCCTGTAACTTACTCGTTTCATAACTGGAAGCCTGTATCTCCCAATCCCCTCCACCCATTTAGTCCATCCCTCCCCTCTGGAAATCATCAGTTTGTTCTCTGTATTTATAAGTCTTGATTCTGCTTTTTATTTTAGTTTTTAGATTCTACATGAGTGAAATCATATAGTATTTGTCTTTCTCAGCCTGATTTACTTGACTTAGCATTACACCCTCTAGATCCATGTTGTTGCAAATGACAAAATTTCATTTTTTATGGCTGAATATTCCATTATACGTATATATGTGTATATGTGTGTGTGTGTATATATATATATATGTATGTATACCAATCATCTTACCATTCAACTATTAATGGACAGTTTACTTCCATATCTTGGCTATTGTAAATAACACTGAAATAAACATAGGGGTCCATATATCTTTTCAATTTAATGTTTCCCTTTTCTTCAAATAAATAACAAGTAGTGAAATTATTGGATATGATATTTTTATTTTTAATGTTTTGAGAAACCTCCATACTGTTTTCCACAGTGGCTGCACCAATTTACATTCCCAACAATGCACAAGAGTTCTTTTTTCTTCCATATCCTCACCAACATTTGTTTGTCTTTTCTTTTAAATATTTTGTCAGAGAGAGACAGCACGCACAAGCAGGGGGAGTGGCAGGTAGAGGAAGAAGCAGGCTCCCCACTGAGTCAGAAGCCCAACATGGGAGTCAGTCAATCCCAGGACCCAGGGATCATGACCTGAGCTGAAGTCTTAACTGACTGAGCCAACCAGGCATCCCTGTTTCTTGTCTTTTTGATACTAGCCATTCTGACTGGTGTGAGGTGACATCTCATTGTGGTTTTGATTTGAATTTCCCTGATGATTAGTAATGTTGAGCATCTTTTTCACGTGTTTGTTGGCCATCTGTAGGTCTTCTTTGGAAAAACGTCTGGTCCTCTGCTCATTTTTTTTTAATTTGAAAGGAACTTTTTTTTTTTTAAGATTTTATTTATTCATCTGAGACGCAGAGATACAGAGAGAGAGCGAGCACGCATGAGCCGGGAGAGAGGCAGAGGGAGAGGGAGAAGCAGGCTCCTCGCTGAGCCAGGAGCCCAATGTGGGGCTTGATCCCAGGACTCTGGGATCATGACCTGAGCCGAAGGCAGACGCTTAACCATCTGAGCCACCCAGGTGCCCCGCTCTGCTCATTTTTTAATTGGATTATTTGTGGGGTTTTGATGTAGGGTTGTATAAGTTCTTTATATATTTTGGATATAACTCCTTATTGGATATATCATTTGCTAATATCCTTTCCCATTCAGTAGGTTGATGGTTTTCTTTGCTGTGCAGAAGCTTTTTATTTTGATGTAATCCCAGTAGTTTAATTTTGCTTGTTTCTCTTGCCTTAGGAGACATAGGTAGAAAAATGCTGCTACAGCTAATGTCAGACTTACTGCCTATGTTCTCTTCTAGGATTTTTATGGGTTTAGGTCTCCAATTTAGGTCTTTAATCCATTTTGAACTTATTTTTGTAGATGGTGTAAGAAAATGGTACAGATACACTCTTTTGCATGTAGGTATCCAGTTTCCCCAGCACCATTTGTTGAAGAGACTGTCTTTTCCCCAATGTACATTCTTGCCTTCTTTGTCATAGATTAATTGACCACATTAGCATCGGTTTATTTCTGGGTTTATTCTATTCCACTGATCTATGTGTCTATTTTTGTGCCAGTACCATACTGTTTGATTACTAGAGCTCTGTAGCCTATCTTGAAATCAGGAATTATAATACTTCCAAGCTTTGTTTTTCTCAGGATTACTTTAGATATTAGGGGTCTTTATGATTCCATACAAATCTTAGTATTATTTGTTCTAGTTCTGTGAAAAATGCTGTTGGTACTTTGGTAGTAATAAAGAAATATAAGATAGGCAATCCCTACATCTAATACCTTTATTCCTGCAGTCTCCAAATGTGTACCCATCTCAGCCATTTTTCCAAAGACTGAATATACTTTTAGGTCATACAATTTCTTTAACAGACTGTACTAGATCATTCTAGAATTCTCCGTATTAGATCATTCTAAAACTATCTTATTGCTAGATACATAATTACAGGCTATTTCTTCAGCAGTAGTTATCCATTGCCACTGTAGTCCTATAAGGTAGATGTGGAGGTTTTTGTGAGGGGTTTTAATTTTATCTAATACTGATTCAATACTATGTTATATGATTTTTAAACTAATTCACAAATGCAGTTACTCTGTCTAGAATGGCACTTCTGTAGGAAGACCACTGTCCTGATTTATCATGGATGCTCTTCAAGCCCTTTGTCCTACTGCAATTATTGGTAGTGTCCCTTTCATTAAAAAAAAAGTTCTTGTGTAATAGATTATTCCTTTCTTTTTCCTGTCTTTAGAATATTCCTTATCCTTCAGAACACCAATTCAAATTACACTTCTCTATTAAGCTTTCCTTAACAACTCCAGATAAGGCTGGTCATTCCTTCTCAGACATTATATCATTTTAATCATGTCATTATAAAAATGCACCAAATTTTATAGCAATAGAATTTTTTATTTTTATATGTCCTGAATATAGCCTAACACAAGGCAAGTGCTACATGTATAAGTATATATACACAAACACGTATACATGTCCACATACATACACACATACTATACATACTGGATACACAGGGGAATAACCAGGAACAACCAACCTGGATACAAGTCCTGACTCTGCCATCAAGAATTGTGTGGCTCTAAGGAAGTACAGGAGTGAAGAATGGATTCAGGGGTCACATATGCTTACGCTTAAATCACCCACCCACTGGCTAAGTAAACTTAGGAAGTTTACTTGACTTCTAAGCCCCAAACTATAAAATGTAGATAATTCTATCTTCTTCGATAGGATAGTACTCAGTCTAGTGAAATTATGCATGTGAAGCATAATTTTAGTACAAAGTCTTCACTAAATGTGGCTTACTGCTATTTATTGGCAAGTGAATACCGATGAAATAAAATATATTCCTGATTTTATATGATTAATGTGTCATAATGGAATGCCATTGTTGCTGGAATTGTCATCATTAGGCAATCATTTAACCCATGTGAGTCATGGTTTCTCCATTTTAGAATGGGAATAATCATATTTCCCTAACAGGTCTGTTGTATTAGGTGAGATCATCTATGAGAAATTCAAGTTCCATTATTCATTTCATTCACTAAGCACTGGCTGAGTGCCTAGTGAGTGCTAGGCACCTTGTTAAACAGGATGATTCCAAAGATACAAGATGGGTAACAAGGATAGATGCCAAAGATACAGGACAAGACGGACAAACCCTTTTTCTCAGAAGTTCAAGGATCAGGATGTAACCTTAAGCACTTGTAGACAGGCAATGATCATCACTAGTCTCTTCAGTTGCCTGTAAACTTTCTCTGATTTCTCTCATTCTTTCCAACTTTTATCTATCTGAATTTAGACTATTTAAAGTGTTACATACCTTATATAGGAAAAAAAAGTCAAAATTAACTTATGAAATCAAAAGGGGATAAACTACTATATATCTATAAAGACTAATAAATCCACCAATATGCATTCATTAAAAATTATAGGAATTCTATATTATTTTGTAAGTAAATATTTCTCCCTGAATTTCTACAAATCAAGTATTAGGCTTGCTAAGGTTATATTCCATACTCTCAAGTCCAAAGAAGACAATGATAGCCTCTTCTTAGCCTAGATTTTCCCCCATTCCTGTACCCACTAAAGAATAAATTCTTTTATCCAGCTTCACTCAGATATGTTGATACATAACATTGTGTAACTTTAAGATGTATAATAATTTGATGCACCGTTACAAAATTATTACCATCATAGCATTAGCTAACACTTCCATTACATCACATAATTTCAGTTCGTTTTTTGTCCTATACCCATTTTAAATGCCAGCATTAGTATTTCAATATTAGCTTTGTCTCTTTCCCAGATACCTACCTGTATAGGGTTTAGGATCAGCTAAGTGCTATCTGGCCTCTACACCTTGGCTAATATAAAGATCTAGATGATTCCAGATGGAAACAACTGAAATAGCTCAACCAAAACCAGGAAGTACAACAAAAAAAATGTATTTACAGTGAAAAATTTAGTCAAAGTTACGAAAGCTCAAGTGTCATTCTACAAAGAAGATACTCAGATGAGTCAGAGGTCTAGAGAGTCACTTATTCTATCACTAAACATTTTCATTTTAACACCATAATTTCATTTGGGGACTTATTTTGTGATCAAGCTTCTAGAAAAATATTTTAAATGATTTTCTGTTAATACTTTGCTAGACCAAATGTTAAATATTTCCTTTTTAAAGTCTGACTTTTATAGGTCTAGGATATTCCCAGAACTACTCATTTCCAACTTTATAATAAAAAAAATCACAGGGTAAAAGAGAGTTTGCTTATAAGTAATCTACTTTTGCAGAATCCATGTGTTCTTTTGAGCAAAGTTACCTGGAACCTATTTTTAAAAGTTCATGCACCAAATATGACATTGTTCTTACTCATCACATCCAACTTTTTTCTAAGTAAGCCGCTACCATCACTAATATCCCCACAAGATCACAATATAACTTTTTTTATTTTATTATGTTATATTAATCACCATACATCATTAGTTTTTGATGTAGTGTTCCATGATTCATTGTTTGTGTATAACACCCAGTGCTCCATTCAGTATGTGCCCTCTTTAATACCCATCACCAGGCTAAC